>NW_016157123.1:0-79761 GCF_001687245.7 Rhagoletis zephyria | reverse complement strand
CACATGCATTTACATATGTATGTACATACAAACGAGCACCAATTAATTTTATTTAAAGAAATGGCGTGTCGTCTATTTCCGCTGTAGCAAACGTAGTACATAGGGCGACATCTAGATGTCATCTACCTCGCCCTATTCACTACAGATGTCGCCCTATGCACTATGCTTTTTTATAGGAACTTTTCAAAGCAAAGGTTTTATGGTGTCGGACACACAACATTGAAAGTTTCTGGATCCACAACATTGAAAGTTTCTGGACACACAACATTGCAAGTTGATAAAAGCGTTGTAAAAATATAAACAAACGATTCAAATTTTTTTTCGATTCGTTATAGGATGGTTTTTCAGAGAGCAATGTCAAATTCAATCACACTTTGTTAAATATATTTTGGTGGCGCTATTCAAATAGCGTGATCAGGATTGCGTGATTCAAAATGCTTTTTGATTTTAATTTCGCCTTTAATTAAGAAATATATTTGAATTGTGATTTGATTCAACGACGGAATAAAAAAAAATAAAATTTATTTATGAGTTTATTCGCCGGAAAAATAAGAAATACAATTTATTCGCTGGTGTTGGTTGATTTTTCCGACTGAGTGGTAAGATGATTTATTTTGGATCGAATCTCCATCATACCTTGCCAAATTTTGGAGACAAACCTGTTTCGGCGTTTTGTCATCTTCAGTGTAATTTTTTCCGGTTTTTGGGGGACCTATAAAAATAGTTAATACATAGTTAAATAATAGTTATAACAGAGGTTTCCGATCAAAAAGTATTGTGAAGTGTTTTTTCCCATATCAAATGCATGGAAAACTTCATCGGTTTTGAAGTAGTAATAGTAGTAGTAGTAATATAATTTTTTTAACAAAACAATACTGGTAATCTTTGTTTCCATTTAGAAAAATCCTAGGGGGTGAGAGCCTAACATTTTAAACTTTTTCTCCCCGCTTGTATTTAAGAACCACCCTAGTGGACAACCCATTGCAGGTAGATCCGTTTATATTTAGTGTGGGCTACTGATGTGACTTCACAAAGAAGAGACGCAAGTGCTTTACCCCACGTCTCCATTTTCTACTAAATGTGTCTTAACATCTGTCAAATTTATGTTTTAACTTTGTCCCGTTTTCTCATGTGGGCAATTTGCTGTCTTAAAATATCACTTTTAAAATGGCATCAAGCCAATCAGACAGATCCAAGGCGAATTTATACAAGGTGGTGTTGATGGCGAATTTAGATTTTCGCCGCAGTACTTATTAAGTCAAAATGACGTATTTGTTGTAAACAAGGCGAATTCATATTACAACAAACACACTATTTTGACATTAATAAGTACTGCGGCGAAAACCTAAATTCGCCAATAACACCACCTTGTATAAATTCGACTTGGATCGATCTGTACCCAATGTCGATGGCGCGGTAAAATGAAAACTGAGTTGTCAAACAACGAAATGACAGCGATGGTAAGAAATTCGGCAAGACAGATATGGTTTAACAGTGGAGATTTCCGGTCCCCACTCGACATTTGTGTCTTAACAAAGCTTTTTTAACAGAAGCTGTAGAAGGTGGCGACGTGGGGTTAGTCTCGGCTCATGCCAGGAAGCTACTGTAGCGCCATATATGTATGCAAGAAGAACGGCTTATATAATTTTACATGAATATATGTACATATTAAGTATTGAGGTGATAGGAACTGGACATACGAAATTAATTGCATCTTTAACACTAAAACTGAAACTTCTTTTAGTAGTTTATTTAGTTGTTTTTAAGCACAGCGTTATACTTATACTTATTTTTTACAGTGTTGTACGTATGTATCGTCGTTTAAAGTACAAAACCGCGTAACTGACATTTTTTGCCAAGCTCTTCGCTCAATCCTTATCCATTCGTCCTGAAATAAAGCCATTTTGAAATATGAGTGTTTTTACTCTCTAGAAAATAATTCACATACGCGGTTTTTATACTTTAAACGACGATATGTTGGTCGTTGTCAACACCTGAAAACGCTCAGTCCCCCATTTGATATCTATCTTCTATTGGAGTTCATTTCCTTTACACGGTTACAAGTACACTTAGGTCTCCTTTTATGCGTTTTTACGCGGATTTGAATTTATGCGGTTTTTCAAACCATTTTTTCTTACATAACTCAGGTTTTCATTGTGGTATTTTTTCTTTGTTTTTGGTTAAAATGCAGATAAAATTCTATTTATTTCATTAATGTTCAGTTTTACATGGAATATATGTAAGTGTTGAAGTGAAGAAATAAATTTTTTTTTTGCTTAATATTAGGTGTATTCGCGTATTCTTCCAGCAAACAACTCTCAGGGCAAAATTCTAATGCATTTTCATCTGTTCTCTCTCAAAGAGGGAAATTTTAGCAAAAGTTCACGAACGCAAAACTAGCAAAAACTTGCAAGTTTTTAGTACAGCTGATCGAAATTCTGTTTACATACAAAGGCATAAAACAGAAAATATGAAAATAATATAAATTAAAAGTTTTTCTAATGCAACATGAGTAAATGAGTATTTGCTTTCTTCCGATACATTTTAAGTGCTATATATATTATAATAGATTTAAATCTAAATCTAAATCAAAAATAAATTAAAATATTTTCATAAATTGAAAACAGATGACTTTGATCAGCATTTTTTCTTGCTGAAAAATGGCTGCAGGCGAAAATTTCTCCAGCAGAAACTAGCAGCTTTTCATCAGAATGAAATGTCAATTTGGTCCCTCAATTTCCCCTGCTTTGCTGGATTTTTTTGTACGCGAACAGGAAAATCTGATAGTTTTTGATAGTTATCAAAAACTTTCAATACGCGAATAAACTTATTGTTTCTCTGGATTTTATTATGCGGTTTTTTAGAATTTTTTATATGGGGTATCTGAATTTATGCGGATTATGAAAATGCTGGAACGCATCCCCCGTTTTTGTATGAAAGTGCGGATTTTTTTTTATGTGGCTTTCTGAGAAACGCATGTACCGCATAAAAAAATACCTAAGTGTATATGGATTATTATTAAATATGTATTAGACACATATGTATGTACATACATACATGTGTATAGCATATAGTAGATATGGTGGTGATAAGTTTGTTTATGGCCGTAATGCATACATTTGAATGAAACGCGAAAATGTGAACAAGAGCAAATTTATTAAATTAGTAAGTAAAGAAAATACGAGCATGGGGCTATATGATCTTATTGCTATCTGTGCTACTGGTGCTGCGTCTTTTTTCCGAGTATATTCGTTAAAATTAGCTGCAAGGCTTGCCAATATTTTATTCAGCTCCAATTGTGTGGAGCCTTCAGTTGACTTGGGGACGTTGTAATGGACACACACGCGTTGGTGCAAATAATAAAATAAATATAGAAGTTGCGCGAAGATTGAAATACTCGTAGGTACTTGATGTGATAAAGTTTTGATAACGTTCTAAAATTAAAAAAAAAATAATAATTACTAGTCATAACTTTTCTAAATTTTATATCGATTGCTTTTCTATATATATATGTACGTATGTATGTAAGTGAAAAGTTTTGTGAAATAAGTGGAGTACTTAAAATTTAAGTACCCATCAATTAACTATTAACAAAAGTAATTTAGAGGAGTGAGTCTAGAAGTAGTAAGTAGTGGTAAATTGTACGCATGTGCAAAATAATTTGTTGATAAGACACGTCTGAGTACGGCAAATTCTTCAAACAATTGCGAAATAATGTAGTCGGAAGTATTGTGAAATCGAATTGAAATTGTGTAATTGAAATATTGTGTGGCGGAGTTTTGGAAACACTTACTGTTTATATGTAAAAAAATCGAACTTCCCTAGAAGTGGTTTTGTAATTTAATTCATTTTTTTTTATTTGATAAAATAATTCAATAAGATATGAATAAACTTAGACAACAAATCAAAAGAATTCCAATCAGATTAAGGCCATTAAAATATGTTTTTTATACTTTTTTTTAATAATTGAGTTATTGAGCTTTGTATCACGATTTGTTTGTTAGGAAAAATGGGAATAGCAACAAAGTCCAAGGAGTAAAATTAATAGCTGCTATTTCGGAGATCACCACATCTCCGCATCAGATTTCGTTATTTTTTATTCTTTAAAATTTGCTTTGAAACAAGGCAATAGAAATATTTGTCTAATAAATTATTAAATACGTTTTCGTTCTTTATACATTAACTTCGATTTTTACGAAATTGGTAGCCGGCACTAAATATTTGGATTTTTCAAAATTGGTAACCGTTACAAAAAAGTTGAAAGTATAAATATGGGCGCTAACCCCTCCGCTTTTCTCAAAATTGGGAACTGTTAATAAAAATCCGAATTTTTGGAAATTGTTTACCGGTACAAAAACGATCTAATTTTTAAAATCACCGGTATTTATTGTAGAAGTAAAGTTTCAAAAAAATTTTCGACATTTGTCCATTTGTGTGTCAGTGTCGATAACATTGATGCGACAATTATGAATACATAGTTTTATTGAATTAAAAATATTAGCTGTCAAGTTGAGAGATAGAACATTTTCTAATTTTCATTAAAATCATTTTCTGAAGAAAAATATATCGATACTTGAGTGGAAGATCGACCTATCTCGGCAGCCAGATTGAAAGCGCCTTATCCCAGAAAACTTATCAATAACTCCCTACTTCTGAACTTGATTCAAGAAAAACTCCCTATCTCAGAATTTTGTGTGAATACGATTCTAATCATCATACCCATACATTTTACGGGAAGGCAATACGCTGTGATAGTAGCCCTAAGACTGCAGGATCTTAGAAGCTGGAAAGCGGCTCTTATCAACCGACAACCATTTACCGAGCACAATGGACTATTGTGTACCAATGCTCACGTTCACTAAAGGTTATAGCGTAACTTTACCTAGCAGAGAATCGTGGATCGAAGGAGTTCCGGGATCTCAAGATGCCATAAGATTCTATACGGACGGCTCCAAACTAGAAAACAGGGTAGGAGCCACTGTGACGTCTTTCAAGCCAAACTGGCAGCCATACAAGAAGCCGTTGACAACCTAAAGGTAGCTGTTATGGCCAGTAATAAAAGATATATATACCCAGACAGTCAGGCGGCCCTTATGGCACTTTGCGCTATCACCATTAATTCGGAAACAGTTGCCAACTGTCGCAAATCACTTAGCGTGATGGCAGAGCAGTTGGTATGGGTACAGGGGCGCAGTGACATACCAGGAAATGAGGAGGCAGACGAGCTTGCAAGGGGGGTACTTCCTCTCCACTTTTTCCATCCTGGAAGAGGATGGGTATGCGACTCGCTTCCTGCAAGCTCTTATTAAGAGAACACTTGCTTGAAAAAGCAGCCCCACCAGATGGGAGCGTACTGAAAACAGTAATTCAAGGAAGCTAACATGGTCAAAATGGAATATATGGAGATCGAGAGAAAGTCTCACTCTCAATGGCCTAAGTGTTTTGGCGTCCTCTGGGCCTGGCAGCCACTTCAACCTAGCCTAGTTCTCTACTATACAGAGTGTTCTACACCACCCCTCAACCCCCGTCTAAAATGTAGGGAAATATTTTTTATGACCTACCAAATCAGCTCTATGTATTTTATCCGCAGAACGCAAAACTGTGGTAAAAGCATGTATATCTCATTTAAAAAATGAACTTCCGGTCATTTAAATCTTCTTGCGGTCGAAACCGGGAGTCGGCAATAAGACCAAGATATAGAGCATCCTCCTCTTAGTAATTCATATTTTTTTGTTTTTCAAAAAAACATTTTCACTCATTTCAGAAGTCCAGGACAAGTTTAAGTTCGAAGGTCATTTAAAGGGTTAAACGCCCACTTCCCACAAAAAAGTTTTAAACAAAAACAAAAAACTTTTTTCCTCAGAATCAGAATCTGTAGTAAAACAAAAGTTTAAACCACCTCCGGTCGGAACTGGAAGTCGGTAATACCAGCAAAAGATACTTCATCCCCGGTTGGGTAGGTCATATTTTTGCGTTTTTTTTCAATCAAAAAAAAACCTTTCTTTGGGTTGTCTTTTCTGGCGGTATATAATTTATTTTATAGGAAAATTTGGGCTAAATTATTTTTAGTGCATAAATTACCTTCACTGCACTGTGCCCCGGCCCCAAATATGTACCTCAATTCCGGTACTTCCTTAGTAAATGAACGATCTTTGTAGAAATATCTATATGTTGGTTATATGCTTCGGATATACCAACCTAATGCTCTGCTTCGATCATCCTACGGCTCATAACCCCATTTTCTCCTTTCGTCTGCGCCTGGCTATGAATATGAAATGGGTTATGATTTAGATTCTTGAAGAACTCTCAATAATAGTTTTGGACAAGATCTCTTCGCTTTTGTATCTTAGTGAGTGCCTTTATGAAGATTGCTCTAAAAGTTATCATAGGTCGCACTATCGCCGTATAGACTAATCTTAGTACTTTTGGAGAGCAACCACAAATTTTTCCTCCTATGAACCTAGATACATCATCAATGTTCTTACAGCCATGTGTGTTTTCTAGGGTAATTTTTGGCACATCCTTTTTTTGGAGGAACCCAACGAATTACTTAAGTATATAGTTGTTTATAAATGCACCAACTGTAAATACGTTGAATTGTATATAAGAATCTTCATATGTGCGATATGTAATTAGTAGGTACATGCATGAGTAAGCAAAAACTCGCTTAAGCCGCCCACCAAATCCATCATTTGGTTCTGTATGTTTTTATGAAATTCTTATCGAAGTTATATAAACATGAAGGAACACCTAGAGCTATCTTTAGTATTTATTAACTATGTAAGTTTATATGCCCAGTAATTGACCATAAACATTTAGTGCATTTTATTGGCGGGTGGTGTTTGCTCTTCATACAGCAGAACACAACCCAGACTTTATATGTAGCATTTTCAAAGTGCATAAATAAACAGCAAATGGTTTTAAAGCGCATCTACATATTTGTTTTTCAAATCAAATAGCGTGTTTATGAATAGATCTGCGCAAATAATAATGCAGCACAATTGTTGTTTGACAGATAAATGTCACTAAATGTGTATAAATGATCTATTTTTTATTGTTCTTATATTACTTTGTATGTACATATGTATGTAGGTAAGTATAAATGTACAAATGTATACCTACACCGGGATGCGAGAGCATTACTTCGAAATTCGTTATCACCGAGTTCAAGCAATTAAGAAATTATTTACACTTCACAAGTTTACAATTGATATACTACGTGTCTGTCCAAAAGCAAGCTTACACAGATACAGAGAGATAGACATACAAATGTACATACATACCGACATACATACATATGTATGTATGTTAGGGTACTGGAAAGAATAAGCATACCCAGTTGGAAACCTACGCCTAGAGTTGCCAATTGACAGAAAAACCATTGATATTTTCGATGTCGATATATCAGATTACAAAAAATCGATGTCGACTTTAATTGTTCATCTGTAATTTTATAATGTCAAAAATTAATTCGCAAACTTTCGATGTTAAGAACATCGATGCATCGATATTTAAGCGTTAAAAACATAGGTTAAAACATCGATGTTTTTTTTTTTGCCGATACATCGATGTATCGTTAGCATCCCTACCTACGCCTGATTTCGTATAAGCCAAAAGCAGCTGGCATTTCCAAAAAGTCATCAATGACTTTTTCAAGCAAGTGTGAGTTTTGCCAATTCTTCTCTTCAGACATGGCGTCCAGCATGATAGCTCAGTTATGCATACTTTGCACTGCACTGCATAGAATGCCATTCTTACTTAGGAAATCAAAAACCAACAGACTTCTGCAAATGTAATGCTGTGCGCTGGGTAACCGCTTACAAGCTTTCTTATTTGACTTTCTCTCATGCAATGCCAAGTATGCATAACTGAACCATGATGACACCCATTGACTATGCAATGCAGACTGGGTTTCTCCCTTTTCTATTCTACTTAATGTCTTCCTCTTTGACTCGTACTCTTTTGCGAACGCTGGCTTTTAGTGACTACCATTTCCAAGCAGGTATTTTTGATAGTCAATTCAAGTAAAACGGTATCAACGACTTCATTGATGACATTTTCATCAGTCAACTATTTTCCAACAGGGTATACACATACATATATATATATATTCATACATACATGTATATAACATTAGTAGATAGCCCATTTATCATACTTAAAAATCTTCGCAACACTTCCCTATCACTTCTCAATTTGACGAAGCAGCGCAAGAATAAAATTCTTAATAAAAAATAATATTATTTAATTGTTTACTTATCTCGCATATTGCTCAAAATAGAATTAAAGAAATACTGGTTCCTCGTTAATTTTTTGTTTTTGATTTCAGTTTCATTTAAAAACCAAATACTACGGGTACTAGAATACTCTGAGGCTAGGCAATTGTCCAACCATGGTTAATGGTAGCTACAATGTTGCAATGCAAGGCCGCCCAGAGCCAGCTGATAATTTCCAGAAATCGGATACTCTACCAGGACCAAAAGACTTTGAGGCTAAAACACAGAAGTAAGCTAAATTTTTTACAAACACGACCACATACACATAGTTCCATATTTCTAATATGTAATTATTTGTGTATTTTCAGCGGCACGAGCGATTCACAAATAATATACCCATATTTGGAGCTGGTGAGTATTCTGTCTAAAAAGAAACTATGAAGCGAAATAAAAATGTTAAGGAATTTTTTTTTAATTTTTCATTGGGCATTGATGTCAACGTAAAAGAGGTACAGTAGGTGCTTTCACCTATCCAGTCCAGTAAGGTTTATTCAGCAGCGAAATTCCTGAGAATTTTGAAGATTTTCTCTCATCGAGAGACGCTTGCAAATGTTTACATGAACGTAAATTTGCAGAAACTTGCAATTTTCACTGCCAGCTGGGGTCAATGGTTGCATTTCAAACTTGAAAAATGTTTACAGAACATTTAAAATTCTTTCGGGTGGACAAAAAAGTAGGATCTATGTGTATAAATATTTCCTCGTATTCTGACCTTCGTGAACATACGCTTCACTTTTTTCGTCATAGTAACTAACGGGTTTCATATATCGATTATGATTGCAACTGCACTCCAATTACGAGTACAGCCTTTTAACCTACTTGGGTTATCTGATTTTGTGATTATATTTGTTACACCGATAAAAAGCATATATTTAATAGGTTGAGCCAGGGGCGAACCCAGGTAGGGGTTTTGGGGGTCCCAGCCGCTCCCCTGGGTACCCTTTCTTACGAAACTCGTCAGCCAGGCAGTTTCCCTTATTGTCATAGCGACAATACATATTTTGACGTAGAATACGTCTTACGTTTCGATATGGAGGCTATGCTCAAATGTTTTATGAAGTTGTAATTTTTAGAGCTTTGCGAAAACGCTTATTGCATGAGAACTAATAAAGCGATTTGAAAGAAACGTGTGGCGTTTGAAAGATATAATTCCAAACCTAACGACACATTCATTTTTGTAAGTAACCAATTCGGTTTTTGTCGTAGAATTAACGGTAAATATTGGCTTATTTCGGGGTCAATTTTGAGCCTTGGGGGTTCTAGCAACTTACGATTTGCAGGTTAAACTTTCATTTTCGGGATATAGGTTCTTTGGAGCAATAGAAATATTATCGTGTATTATCGTATATTGAGCATTTTAATGCATTCCATACAAAATCACTTCCTCATCACTTTAAAAAACGTCCATGAGCTGGAAGTGGGGGAAGGAGACAAAAAGTGTGTGTGTGTGTGTGTGTGTGTAGGTATTTCGGCTTTTGAATAACAGATGGCGCAATATTTATAAAAAGCAAAGGTGAATGGGAATATGTAGATGAAGAATATGAAAGACATTAAAGTAAAAACAATGATAAATATAAAGAAAAATATGAGGATGAGGATACCGATAAAAGTAGAGAGGAAGATAGAGAATGAAAGATTAAAATAAAGGTAATTATAGGGAAAAGGATATAGACAGAGACTCAATCTGGGGACTATTTCCGGATTTTTGAGATTTTCGGAATTCTCGGGACTCATCGATATAATAATCGATATTTTGTCGGTTTTGTTATCGATATTTTTTATTGATTTTGGTATCGAAATTTTTATCGATATTTTTATTGAATTTGCTATCGATATTTTCGAAACTTATCGATATAATAAACGATATTTTTTATCGATTTTAATCGATTTTGTAATCGCTAAGGAAGGCAGGATTTAGAGTTTAGGATTCCGCTTAAATATTTATGCATGTATTTTAAAAGGAATTTACTGAGGACAGTGGCGGATCCAGCGGGGGGTTTTGGGGGTTAAACTACGTGTCAGTCAGTGGCCGACCCATGGGCGGTGTTTTAATATGGCGCATATGTATGTATAATATGGCGTCTATGTATTAAAACACCTACCGTGGGTCCGCCACTGACTGACACGTAGTTTAACCCCGAAAACCCCCCGCTGGATCCGCCACTGGCTGAGGATTTTCATTTTCATCCAGCGTTTTAATAGATTTCCCTGCAGAAAAAGGATAAACAACATGTACAGGAGGAAACTTATTTTCTTTCCTGCTCACCGGATAGTTCCCTATATCTATTTACATACTATGTACATACATATATGTATTCCTTTACACTTATTTTTTTTTCAGTTTCGCTATGCGACATTATGGGATCGTTTGCTTGTAGTTTTTGGTGCTGTTGTGGCATCTCTAGCTGCACTTAGTTCACCATACAATATAATCATCTACGCCGAGCTAACAACGCTGCTCATAGATCGCAACGTTGGCAATGGCACGTCTACACCAGCACCGATTTTGAGTGCCTTCGGCGGCGGTAGGAAGCTGTAAGTGGAAAGGCTATCGTTTTTAACATAAATACAAATGTCGCTAATATTATTTATTTGTTTTGCTAATTTAGTACGAATGCGAGTCATGCGGAGAATATGCTAGCAATCAAGGAGGATGCGTTGGCTTATGGATTAGCTACGCTCGTTGGGTGTGTAGTGGAGTTGATACTTTTGGCGCTGGCGGTCGATATGCTCAATAAAGTTGCACTTAGACAGGTTTGTACAACATTGGTAAATCTGTGAAAAGAAATTTGAATAGCATAAAATTCGTATATATATTTTTTTTAATGCAGATAGCGAAAATTCGAAAACTTTTCTTGGAATCCATTTTACGTCAGGATATGTCTTGGTATGACACGTCTTCCGGCAATACGTTCGCCAATAAGATGACTGAGTATGTTTGACACACCACTCACACAGCAGATTTTCAATAATTTTTTTTTTCCTAAATATAGAGACTTGGATAAAATGAAAGAGGGAATCGGCGAAAAAGTCGCAATATTCGTTTTCCTCATTATGACCTTCGTAACAGGAATTATTTTCTCTTTCGTCTATGGTTGGCTTTTAACATTGGTGGTACTCACCTGTTGTCCGTTTATTATCATTTCTACTGCCTATGTTGCAAAAATCCAAAGCACATTCACACAAAAGGAATTGAAAGCTTACTCAAATGCCGGTGCGGTCGCCGAGGAGGTCTTCTCGGGCATACGAACCGTCTTCGCATTTAGTGGTGAACGCAAGGAGACTGAACGTTTCGCCAAGTTGTTGGTGCCTGCTGATGTGATGGGACGCAAGAAGGGACTATACTCCGGTATTGGCGCCGGCCTTATGTGGTTCATTATTTATATCGCCTATGCAGTAGCTATTTGGTACGGCATACAACTGATATTGAAGTATCGATATGAGGACGAAAAGCTGTACACTGCTGGCTCATTGGTCATAGTGCTCTTCAGCATAATAATGGGCGCACAGAATTTGGGTTTCTCGCTGCCGCATGTAGAATCGTTCGCAACGGCACAAGGCGCTGCACAGAATGTCTTTTCCACCATTGATCGTGCATCGGAAATTGATCCGTTGAATGAGAGCGGCGCCAAGTTGGAAAAAGTTGTGGGGAACATAAATTTTGAGAACTTACATTTCAATTATCCGGCGCGGCCTGATGTACAGGTGCTCAAGGGCTTCTCATTGCAAGTGCCAGCAGGTCAAACGGTTGCGTTGGTTGGTCCTTCTGGCTGTGGCAAGTCAACAACACTCCAACTATTGCAGCGCTTCTACGATGCACCCACCGGCTGTGTGCGTTTGGATGGTCGCGATCTACGCGAACTCAATGTTGGCTGGCTGCGCTCACAGATTGGTGTTGTCGGGCAGGAACCAGTGCTGTTTGCCACAACCATACGCGAAAATATACTTCACGGTAAACCCACTGCAACGCAAGAGGAAATCGAGCAGGCCGCGCGCATGGCTAATTGCCACGACTTCATAGTGAAGCTGCCAAACGGTTACGACACTATGGTCGGTGAACGTGGCGCACAGATGTCCGGTGGCCAGAAGCAACGCATAGCCATTGCACGTGCACTCATACGTAACCCGAAGATACTGCTCTTGGATGAAGCGACTTCGGCTTTAGATCCCACATCTGAGCGCCGAGTGCAAGACGCACTCGATGTAGCGAGCCAAGGACGCACCACGCTGGTGGTTTCACATCGACTCTCAACAGTGACAAATGCCGACTTGATAGTGTTCGTAAAGGATGGTGTTGTAGCCGAGCAGGGTACGCATGAGGAACTAATGCGCGCGGAAGGGCTGTACTGCAAGCTGGTGATGATCTCCAAGCGCAAAGAAGAGGAAGAGGCATTGGCGAACACCTCGAATGCTGTGCGCCAGCGTAAACAACAATTGGCTGTGCCAGATGATTCAGACGACGAGGGTGACTCAAGCTTTGATGAAGCAGATGCCGACAGTGTGGTAAGCCGAAGTAAGTGGCACTATAACGATTCGTGCGAGCGACGAAATACCCACTAATTTTAATATTCTTTCCACAGAGAAGACGAAAAGGAAGACGATTAAAGCCGAGAAACACAAAATCACTTTTGCACAGCTGATGAAAATGAATGCGCCTGAGTGGCGCTACATTCTGGTCGGCTGCATAGCGGCCATGCTGCACGGTGCTACATTCCCCGTATGGGCGGTGCTCTTTGGTGACTTCTTTGGCGTAAGTCGGGCTGATATTGACTACCACAAATTCAAATTTTTAAGTCTTCTATGTTCCACTTTTAGATCTTATCCGATCCGGATGATGACTATATCACCAAACAATCGATTTTATTTGCTATTCTGTTCATCGTTATCGGTATAATTGCTGGCATTGGCTCACTTCTACAAACTTACATGTTCAGCACTGCGGGCGTGAAAATGACATCTCGCCTGCGCCAAGATGCTTTCAAGGCGATAATCGGCCAGGAAGTCGGCTACTTTGATGACGAACGTAATTCAGTGGGCGCACTGTGTGCTCGCCTTGCTGGCGATTGCTCGAACGTACAGGGTGCAACAGGTTCACGCATCGGTATTATTGTGCAAGCGATTTCCACGCTCGCCGTCGGCATGGTACTCTCATTTACCTACTCGTGGAATTTGACTTTGGTCACTTTGGTGATGGTGCCGTTTGTGTGCGCATCCATACTCTTCGAAGCCCGCTTCATGGAGGCAAGTACGCAGGCGGAGAGGTTGGCCATTGAAGACGCGTCACGTGTAGCAGTGGAGGCAATTGCCAATATACGCACGGTGGCTAGTTTGGGACAGGAGCGCGCTGTGCTTGCGCGTTATTGCGAACAAGTAGATAAAGCGGATGAGGCATGTCGCAACAAGGTGCGCTTTCGTGGTGTGGTTTATGGCTTGGGACAGACGGCACCCTTCTTGGCCTATGGTGTTTCGCTGTATTATGGTGGTTACTTAGTAGCCAATGAGGGATTACCTTATGAAACTATTGTAAAGTAAGAAAAATTCCCAATGAATTGATAGCTGTTGACTTTGCTAGATAACACTCTCTACTTTAGGGTTTCCGAAGGTCTCATATTCGGCTCGTGGATGCTTGGCCAGGCGTTATCGTATGCGCCAAATGTAAGCGCTGCCGTACTCTCAGCGGGACGTCTACTGAAACTGTTCCAGCGTGTGCCCGCTATATACAATCCAGCTGACAAACCTTATAACACACCAGTGGTGAGTATTCCTTCAGCCAATGGGGTTTCGCTAACTAACGAGCAACGTTTTCCGTTCACATTTAAGAAATCCGAAGGTGACATTACCTACGAAGACGTCGATTTTCACTATCCTAACCGCAAAGGCATACCCATTCTACAGAATCTTAATTTAACCATCAAAGGTGGCACTACTGTAGCCTTAGTAGGACCTTCCGGTTCCGGCAAATCCACTTGCGTGCAGCTACTTTTGCGCTACTACGATCCCGTTAGGGGTAAAGTCAATCTCAGCGGTGTGCCAACTACAGAGTTCTCACTCGATATGCTGCGCTGCAGTATGGGCCTAGTCTCACAAGAACCTGTTTTATTCGACCGCTCGATTGCCGAGAACATCGCATACGGCAACAACTTCCGCGATGATATTCCAATGGCGGAAATAATTGAAGCGGCCAAGAAATCAAACATTCATCAGTTCATCGCCTCTCTGCCGCACGGCTATAATACTCGCCTGGGTAGCAAAGGCGCACAACTCTCGGGTGGACAAAAGCAACGCATTGCCATTGCACGTGCAATGGTACGCAATCCCAATATACTGATATTGGATGAGGCTACATCGGCATTGGATATGGAAAGCGAGAAAGTGGTGCAGGAGGCATTGGATGTAGCACGCAGCGGTCGTACTTGTCTCACAATAGCACATCGGCTGACCACAGTGCGCGATGCCGATCTGATTTGTGTGCTGAAGAAAGGTGTGGTGGTTGAGAAGGGCACTCATGAGGAGTTGATGGCGCTGAATGGCATATATGCGGAACTGTATATGATGCAGCAGGTCGCCTAAGCCGGTCAAGTTTTCGTTTCTCTTGTTACATATTTATAGGGTGTACATATATGTATCAGTAGATAAATTTTTAAATCGAATTTAAACATTAACTTATTGTAATAATAAATGTTTAACTATTTAATTAACTTAGATCCTAGCTGTGTGTACAACTTTAAATAAGGCTCAAAGTCGGCTGTCCGTCATTGCACCAGGATTGGCGAGCGCATTCTTACGTTCCTGTATGGCGCAAGTAAGTTTGCGAAATGGGCCCAGGGGCAGTGCTAGGGACTTCAAGTCCGCCTCTGTTAGCAGTATCAAAGTATCCAAATCGATTTGTTGCTTCTGGAAGCTGAAAAAGCAAAAATATGAACTACACTTCTAAGCCCTTTTCGTAAGCTTTTCAAACACTTACACAGCCAAATACTCATCCAGGCCCCAGGCGGTGAGAAAGCGCGCTATTGGCGTCCCTGCATTTTCCTGCTCATCATCACTGTACCCATCTGCGCCTTCCGAATCTGAATCAGATATATTGAGGAAAGACCTTTGTTTATTGTTACGCGCTTTCGCCGCTGTTGTTGTCGCGCTTTGTCGGCCGGTTACCGTTCCGGCACCTGTAATGCCTGCTGTTTCCATGTCTGGTTGCAGTTGACTCAGCGCTGCTGTCACCGAACGTCGAAATGCTATGCTACCCAACATTGGACGATCGAAAAGTCCCGCTGGGCGTTGCATTGCGAACTCTTCACCAAGTCGGCCAGTGGATGTACGCGAATCGCCTAGTATGTCTGGTTGTGAGAAAGAACGCGAGAGCGCACCATACCCTAGCTTGATGGTTTCACGTTCTCGATCGCTGCTCGGCTCGTCGACTTCGAAAACATCACTGATTTTGCCGCGCTTGCTACTCTCTTCGTTCGAGCTGAATGTACCCACATATAAAACCTCCGAGTCGCGCTGTACGCCCACGAGAGAGGTTACAGTGCGTTTGCCGTCCGGCTCGATGCCACCGATCTTAAATCCGGTCTCTTCGCCTTTATTGGAGTGCTGCTGTAATAGGTGTTGACCGCGCAACTTCTTCTGTACAGTGCCAGCGCGACTCGCAATCGAACCCATGCTGCCGCCACTGCCACTGCCTGGTGATACGAGCTCGCTGAATTTGGTGGCTGTGCTGCCGCTGCTGATGCTGGGACATGGCGCTGCAGCAGGCGCCGTTTCCCTTGAAGGTTTGTGCAGATTGCCCTGGCTTGACCAAATCTTTTGTTTCAGTGTTGACAGCATATTCGACTTATTGGTATTGAGTGTGGCAGCCATTGCTTTGTTGCTCACATCGACTTGCTCGCTTTCAAGCTTCTGTTGGCGTTTCATGTACTCGCGCATGCGTTTCTCACAATTTTTTTCTGCCACTTCACGCATAGCTTTTGCCTTTTTTCTGTTGTGAAAATTGGGAAAATTAGATATGTTTTTAAGTATATGTATGTATGTATGTAAGTATGTAGGTGGGAGTATGCCCAAGTAAAAATTCTTACTTCTCATTAGTCTCGAAATTCGCTGTGGCGCTATCCAAATAGCGCAAAATGTCATCGCGATTATTAATGGCAGCCAAATCTTTGGCACTGTGCCGATCAATGTCCAGTGCATAGATATTCACGCCGAATTTTACAAGGAAATCGACGCAGTGTAGGTGACCCTTGGCTGAGGCCAAGTGCAGCGCGGTATTGCCGAATTGGTCACATTTGTCTGGATCGCCACTGTAATAAGCAAGAGATATTTGCATGAAATTATCAAATTGTCATCATATTGGTATGTACATACATATATTGTAATATAGTAGGGATCAGTGTAAGTCTAAGTATATTACCCTCTTCCACAGAGCAAGCGCAATGCATCTAAACGTCCCTCGAAAGCAGCCCAGAGTACAGGTGTCATGGAGTCGTCATCTTTGGCATTGGCGTCCTTGCGTGAGGCCTCCTTTAGCACATCGAGTAGGCCATCTTTTGCGGCTCTGGAAATGAAGAAAAATATAGGAACCATTGTAGAAAAAATCCAATAATTTGCATAGTACAAACAGTTATTTATTGAAAACTGTAACTAATTTTATACTTCGGCAGTTGTTTTGAAGTTCAAAATAAGATTCTAGAGAGTAATCTACCGACTTTCGCACCAAACTGAATTATGTTGAAAATGAGTTGGGGCCTTTCAATATTAAGGTAAAGACATGTAAGTTGGAAAATTTGAAAGAATGCAATCAGGTTTTTCGATTTTTCAGAGGAGTGCACATATATTTTTCGAAGCTTCCACAGACCAACTCCAAACCCCGCCTACAAGCGGCAAAAAAAATTATTTTTAGAAAAAGCACTTAAAGAAAAATAATAATAATAAAATTTGAAAAAAAAACGAGTTTAAGGAAAAATAAAAAATTTTGTTCTTATCTTTTCATTAAGTAAAATAAGGTTTTTTGTCGACTTCAAAACAGGAAGGGGTTCTCATTTCGTAGTGTGTTTTTTCAATTGTAGGCTAAGAGTCACGAAAGCATTCTTTTAAATTTGAGAGATTATGTTGACTTAAATAGCTTCGTTCGAATGCGGCTTATTGGCAAAGACCTGCGACATCAAAAAAAAAAAACAAACAAGGAAGAGCAGCGCTGTCTTCGGCTATTTTACTTCAACAGATTACTTCATTTGAAAAAAAATTGTATATTCACTGCATATATACTATAGATATTGGAGTTACACACTATATAAAAAATCATATCTAAACAGGTGCCTACATAAAGTAGTAGGTAAAGGAGATAAAGCTTATATAGCACCGATTTTTATGAATTACTCAGTAGACTTTGTATGATTATTTAGAAATTAGCTCACGAAATTTCACGGTTTTAGCTGTTAAAGTAAAGCTTTTACAGTAAAACCCCATATATGAACAATCAGTTGTATGGTAATTGGTTATCTTTGTCACTTTTATTGTAAACTTTCTGTTCATAATGTGTGAAAATAGTGCGTAATTTCATGTTCCTAGTTGTATAAATGGATAAGTTATAACAAAAAATCTGATATCTGAACAATCAGTTGTTCCGACAAATTAATAATAAATTTAAAAAAGACACTATATGCAAATGCAAAATATGCCATTATGAGCCATGAGACAGTACGATATTCTTAAAACAACGCGCAATCGACAAATCTGTTTCTTAAGCCACACTTGGGTTTGAAATCTTCACCAAGCGCCTCTGTTTTTGTGACTTTTCGCGTTCACGTAAAAAAAAAATTATAGCTGAACGCAAAATTTGCTAAAACTTGCAGCCTTCGAAACACGTTTTGGAATCGAAAAACCTTTTTAAAATACAAATTAATTATATCGGAAGGAATGAAATATTTTTCTCAAAAAAAAAAGAGAATATCCTCCAAACACCCATCCTTGATCAAAATAAAACGGTTGATATCTACATATGTACACACATTTATGTAGATGCTACAAATGTACATTTAAAATTGTCTGGATTCCCGACCATAAGAATATAGAAGGTAACGCGAGAGCAGACGTATTGGCTAAGGCGGCAGCTTGTCTAGATGAATCGGTAGCGATGGTACTGTGTTATTCCCACAGATAAATATAAACATAAATCCACTTGAACTTTCGGGAACTATCTGGCAAGGAGGAGGTAATCAGAGATCCAGACTTGCAAGATATCACCTGAGCTTTGGCCTGACTTGAGCAGGAAAAGAACAGCAAAGTTGCTAAGAAGGTCAAGACTAGTACATAGTACGAGTATGATTGTAGCATGCTAGTAGATTAGGACTTTCAAGCAACAGAATATGCCGCAGCGTGTAAAGAATATTTAGTTTCCTGTGCGAATGCCCAGGTCTGATTTTCAAAATATATAAAACGTTCGGGAAGCATTTAGCGGATTTATCTAGTGCTAATATATGTATGCGATATGCACAAATTCCTGAACGGTCCAGAATGATTTGATTAAACTGAATAAATGATGGCGCTATACAACCAACCAACGAATAACAAATATGAGCCAGTGTTTTGTGGACACTTTTTAATGCATTTATGCAGCCCTCTACTCCATACATATAAAAGACTAAAGCAACAAACTTGGCCAGTAAATATTCGTAGAAAAATTTTGTATGTAGTTTGTAAAATTTCTATTCAGATCTTATCTGTCGAATGTAGAACTAGTTGGGAGCTATCAAAAAAGAGATTCAGCGTGGGGGGCTTGTTTACTGTACATGGATATGTGTTTGGCGGCTTTTTCGTTCAAATACGCTTTAATTCTGTACTTCGCAGATGCCTTTCCATAGCTTGGTAAAACAAAACAAAAATGTGTGTTAACATTTTAACATCTTGGGATCTTATAGAATCTAACCAATAACAGCAAGTACCTCTGGAAACTCAGCTACAGCCAAAGGTATGTAAACGTACATTTCTTAAAATCATTAAAAAAAAAATTTATTTCAAATTTAAAGCACATTTCTTTGAAAATAATTAAAAATCGCACACACCGAAGAACCAAAAAAGATTGAAAATCATGATACTTTTTCTTTCGTCTGTCGATTTTAGAAGTAGGGGGCAATTGACACTTTCTAAGACATCGCCATGTTAAATTCGCCAGTTGTTTGCATGCAATAGATATTTATCGCGAACCAGTACTGAGTCTAAATGTACTAGAAGCGCACCAGTTCCGAACTAGAGATTTTCCCCTCAGGGCTACTACACTGATTTCAATGAAATTTTAGATTATTACAGGGAAGAACACATAGAATGTTTACATTTTATTGTAATGGCTAAATTAATAGGAACATATAGGAGTCCTATATTAGGACATTATTTCTATATGTATATCAATATATATAGTATGTAAAAGTGTTAAGTTCGTTTGTTCGCCAAGCAAAAACTCGAAAACGGCTTTACCGATTTGAAATTCTTTATTTTGTTCGCCATAATTCCCGGCTGGTTTGAAAATAAAAAATCTTAGAGTTGCCACCAGTTTAAAAATTTTAGTTTGAGGAGGCTTGGCACCCGTTTAAAAAATTAATTTAATTTAATTGATAAGAAAATAAAATATTACATTATGGGTATTAAACTAAGGAATTTGAAGAAGGCTTACTTACAGCCTTATTTTTTAGGAGGGTTCCAGGCTATTTAAAAAAGAAATTATTTTTTAATAATAAAATAGTTTATTATTAATTTATTACAATATGATTACCAAAGTAAAGAAGGCTTGCCATCCGAATAAAAGTGAATTCCATTAAATTGATAAGATAAATGAAACATTGCATTGTGGGTATTAAACTAAAGAGATTAAGAAAGTTTGCTGTCGAAAATATTTTTAAGGCGGGCTGCCACCTATTTGAAAAATTTAAATCAATTCAAATGATAAAATGAACTAATTATCACGATATGGGCGTCAAACGAAAGGTATTTGAGAAATAATTGATTTACAGATATTTGCAATTGAGTGGTATGCTATGTAAATATGTAATGAAATTTAAAAGTATTGAAATTACATGAGTTGTTGCAAGGTTGATACCAAATGAAGAGTGTTTGGGAAAGCTTAACTAGGCAGACTTTTTGAAGGGTTGCAGCCTATCTAAAAGTTGAACATTAAAAAATGTTAATGAAAAACGAATTTACAACATATTATCAAATATCTGACATTTTTCGCTGCGCTTTCAAAGTATTTTTGTATATTAAATAATAACGTATAAATATAAAACTCAGCTATGATTTCTTAAAATATTTTTTTAATACTTATTAAGCAGACTTAAGAAAATTTTCTTTACAACGCAGAGTTATTGAACAACCCCCGTGTAAACAAACCACAGGTAAATAGATATGTGTATGTATGAATTCTCGAAAATGCCGGTTTCTAATATATACATACATATGTACATATGTATATACATCGTTGAGAGAAAAAGGCAGGCAAAGTATGAATTTTTTAAATATGCACATTAGGGTGGTGCAAAAATGCATGCGAAGAAGTAAAGTCGGAATTTTCATGCTCTCACTCCCTAGATTGTTATATACCGAAAAAATATACCCTTGTTTTTTTTAAATCAAAAAATATTTAGAGGTCGCTCAAAGCGCCTAAAGTTTTCCATGTATTTTAAATGGGGAAAAAAAAACAAAAACTTTTCGTAGAAATGGTATAGAATAGTTAAAAATCAACATTTTTCTACCAGAAAACTCTGTTTAACTGCAGGAGATTCCCAGTAATAATACCCAATTGTTTATTTAACCATTTTTACATTACAACTATAATTTATAGGTCCGCCAAAAACCCACAAAAACCCCGAAAAACGCAATGGGGCGACCAATAAAAAATCGTTGGTATTAAAAAATGGTTAAATAGATAATTGGATATTATTATTGAAAGTCTCCTTTTCCGATCGAAAAATATTGACTTTCAAAAATTCTATACCATAAAAATACATGGAAAACTTTGAGCGCTTTGAGCGACCTCCAAATATTTTTTTATTTCAAAATAAAAAATAAAGGTATATTTTTTTCGATATAGAACAATCCTAGGGGGTGAGAGCATTACATTTTCGACTTAACTGTTTTTGGACCAGCCTAATGTACATGCATATATTCAATTGTAGATACTCACTTGTGGAATCGATCTGAAGACATGCTTGAACTTTTCTCCGCTTTTTACAAGCTTTTATTATGCTTCAGTCAGATTGCAATGGTAACTATGTATGCAACAAAATTGTTCTATTCACTGATCACGTTTCACGTAAAGCTGACACCATGCACTCTCTGTCGATGTTCAAAATTATAACAACACCGGTAGATATAAATATACTACATAAGTAGATATGTGCATACACATTTTTTCATTTATTCGTATTATTCACTTCAATTCGTTCTCAATATAGTGTTGACCCAATTTACTGTGCGGCTAAAACAGAATACCAAATTGTGTTCTTCAAGTAAGAGGTCACTATTTTAATGACAATTCAAAAAGTATATAAATATACATACATATGTAAACTCTTCTTCTTTTTTCGAGCTAGCTAGCAGTGCGAAACTGTCACCTTTTTTTTTGTGAACCACCCTAATACACATACATAAATGTACGATTTTTTTTTTAATTAGATGAGATGCGAAGCGCGACAATTATTGTTGTTAATGTAATTAAAAGTTCACTCAACTTCATTGGCGGAACAAATGAGGAATGCAAAACAAAATGTAGACATTTTCACATTTACAAACGTACATAAGTACATAAATATGTATGTATTTAAGTATGAAGGAAAAACATGCATATCTATATATACATACATATGAATTTAAAATGGATGATTGAGAAACTATTGCATTTTTCAACAGGAAAACAAACCGCAGCACACTTATGTACATACGTGCATACGCACAAGAAATTACTGATCGAATGCACAAAAATTATACAGCTAAAAACTAAGCCTTTGTTTCTTTTTTTTAAATATTCACTAAATTACTTATAAAAAATATTCGATTGTATGTATATATGTATGTACAGATGTACGGGAAAGCACTACTAAACCAACGTACGAGTATGTACATATGTATGTAGTTAGAAAGCATACTATTTCACGAAAAAAAATAAAACAATTTGTATGAACATAGAAGAGTACATTAACGCACACAGCTGCCACTTCTTTTTAATGCGTCTAAAGCACTCTTTTTATTTATATTTCAAAGCCTGTTTTCTGCCACTTGATGGTAGCGATCGTCAAACCGTTTACGCGATTACTTATTTTCCAGTTGTTGTTAGCGCGGCGAGTGGCAAGCAAAGACTGCAAACACCAACTTCCCACCTGCTTTGAGTAAGTTGGCCATAATTGGTTGTACTATCTGTGAGTGCGCTTTATCAGCTTGGCTTGAGAGGTTGGAGTTGGGAATATTGCAACAAATGAGAGACACCATCAGTTTCAGACACTCAGCACTCTTGTTCATGCGACTCTATTGTATAAAGTTGACTAAATAATTTAAACTAAAGTTAAGCATTTCTGTAGGCGGCCGCTGTGGTGTAGTGGTTAGCAGTGCGCGCTATAATTCAGCAGAGCCTGCGTTCAAACCCGGTTCAACCCAACAACAAAAAAAAAAGTTTTTTTCTATTAGCGGTCGCCCATCGGCGGGCAATCGCAAACTACCGAGTATATTCAGTAGGGTGGTCCAAAAATTACAATTCCGACCTTACTGTTTTGGACCACCCTAGTATTCAGCCATGAGAAACAGCTTCTCATAAAAATACAATCGCTATTCGGAGGCGGCGTAAAAATGTAGATCTCTCCCCTTCACATCGGGGCGCACTCCATAAATCGGAGGAGAAGTTGGGCCAAACACTTTAATATTCTGAAAAAAATTTTAATGAAAACCTACAGCAATATCAATAATAATAGATTGGGGCTTATATAATAAGCTTGTGTTTTGTTGGCTAACCAATGGGGTGTTTGCGCCCACGGGCCCGGATTTTTCGAAAACTAAGTTCGATAAAAATATTTTGCTAAGTTGATAAATTTAATTAGAAAATGGTATAAAAAAATTTGCAGGGTTTGAGGGTACGGACAGATATTTAATACCGCGCCCGGATTTACTTTTTGCCACCCTGGATATGAGCGCTGACCTCGCCACGAAATCAAAAGTTAAACTTGGCCGCTTCCACACTAGGGTAGATAAAGAAGATATACAGCCATACCTACCTAGCTAACAGAAGCGGTGAGGGGGCGCTGCAGCTTTTATTCTGGTTGGTTCAGCTGTCAGATACTTCAATCTTCAAGCGAACACCAACCACACGGGAGGGGGACTGTTCGACTCAATCGTGGCACAGAACATGTTTGTTAGTAGTGCCCCATTCAAAGTACCACGAACCAAATTGATGAGATTGCGATAGACAGAATATAAGCTTGGAGCGTTTTTGACGTGCGTTCCATCCGAGCAGCCAACGTCAACCCGGATCACTACCTTCTCGCAGGTAAAGTCCGCGTTAGCCTCTGTGCAATTAAGAACATATGCGAGGACGCGCGACGAAATTTCATAAATTCTCAGTTGAACAAAAGTAACAAAGGTCAATGAGAATTAAAAGTTTATTAATAATCAGAGTTAGAAAGAATAGAAACTCAAATGCGCCCTGTAAAGGACCCTGATGCCACAGGCTTGAGCACCCTAACAGATTATTTCTTTCCGACCAGGTACGTCAGAAGGCATCTTTTCGAACACACGGACTCAGTTCAAAACTACATCGATCAGCTACTGAAACTGACGACGAACCGGCAATTGAAGGTTTAAACGGCCACGCTACTAGAAGACATTGAGAACTCCTCTCTCCTACTCGAAAGGTGGTCCGCGTCACCAGTAATCTTCTGAGATCAAACCTCGAAACCTAGAATAATAAAACAAGGGGTTCCACAAGGTGGTGTCCTCTACCACTTACTGTTCAACTTCTACATCTCGAAGCTCCCTGAGGGAGTTTCCCTGATCTCATAAGCGGACGACTGCTCAATAGTGGCGCCTGGGAATATAATTGATGACCTCTGTTCAAAACAAACGACTATCTCTCCAGCCTTTCTCGCTTCTTCATTGCAATCAGCTTAACACTCTCCCCAACGAAGTTAACGCCGACCTCTTCACCACCTGGACGAAGTAGGTCAGGCTAGAATTAAGTATTCATGTCGATAGCCGACAGTAAACAAGCCTAAAATATTAGGCGTCACCTTTGAAAGCCTGCTCTCCTTCTCCACACACACAACCGCAGTTGTCAACAAAGTACACAGCGGCAACAAGGTCCTCAAGTCGCTTGCCGGCAGCACTTGGGGCAAAGGCAAAGAAACGTTGCTGGCAATATACAAGGCAATTGGCTGGCCAGTTCTAAATTATGTAGAACCAGTTTGGTCGCGCTTACTAGTTGGACGCAGTGAACGAACCCACAGACCACGGACAGCGGCAGGGTTCCTTCTGATGTTGCCTGAGAACCACCGACACAGCGAGGCCCAAATGCTCCCAGTAAGGGAGCACAACGAAATGCTCTGTAAGCAGTTTCTGATGAGGTCCCACAGAAGTGAACTACCCAACAAACCCCTGCTAGAGGAGGAGCCTCCGCCCAGGCTCTATAGCCGCCTCAACAGCTACCTATTCAGACTCGACCCCAATACCCCCAGTGAATGTCTGGCATGTGGAGACTGTCAGCATGACACCAATCACCTCTTCACATGCCAGCTCAATCCCACTCATCATTTTGGTCCGACCCTATTGAAACAGCCTATTTCAAGGGCCTGCCGTTAGTTGAGCTTCACGACAATGATTGAAGGATGAACCGAAATAGGCGAGGCTTAGTAGTGCCACTACAACAACAACGTACCGAGAGTCGGTCACCATCTACCATGATTCTCGACCTATTAATCCCGTGATCGGAGCCAAATCACCACCTATCGAAGACATAGAGCTTCGACTGACACGGCCAGGATATTGTAGCCGCCTCAACAGCTACTTGTATAGACTCGACCCCGATATCCCCAATGATTGTCCGGCATGTGGATAATCCCCGCTTGACACCAACCACCTCTTCGCATGTCAGCCCAATCCCCCCTCACGCTTTGGCCCGTCTAAACAGCTCGTTTCATGGGCAATCCGATGAATAGATTATTACATTCCGCAACTATGGGTGGACAACGACTGCGCTCACGAACCCAAAGAAGGACCATATGCAGGAGAACCAATCTGCCATCGGTATAAACAGCTACCTCAACTTCGCGAAGGAGAGTAGCAATTGGCGAAGTTCTTGGTATCGGTCCAAACCGACAAACGATTTAGTGTCAAATAAGAAGAAGTAGGATACCTATAGTATAAGTAAATAAATTTACCCAAATTCAATGGCTCATCGCATTTACAAAAGAAAGTGCCCTATGTATTTTAAATATTTGGTGATGTGCAATGCAACGCTGTACTCCCAGTTATTGAGAACGTAAATTAAATTTACGCTCTTTACCACTGTGCTGTCATCTTAAGCTGGAACTCCATAGACAAGCGTATACGTGCGTTTGCGTAAAAACTGAGCAACTCCAAAGTGTGTGCTTACAAACGTTTGACAGTTGTCATTTCGACAAGCTGATGCATCATACATACACACTTTTATACATATTTATAAAGAAAATGCTTACCAAGCCCCAAAAATTCTCTACCAAAATATGTATGTATATGGATTTATATATACATACCAAACGTATAGTGTAATTACCTTGAAGTTGGTTGTCTACGCAAGCAAATGCATGAAAGTTGAGAAAATTCAAACTTGTGCGCATTCGAATGCGTATGTATTCAAATTCATGTTCGAATTTTTGTCCGTTCTGTGCGTTTACGCGAGTACTTACGGAGTTCATCCCATAAGAACATGTCAATACAACTCGGCTGTCAAACGCACGCATACGCTTGCCTATGGAGTTCCAGCTTTAGGGATATAAAAAAAATATATCGATGTTTTTTGTCCCGCACGATGTATCGAATTTCTAATACCATAAAATTTGCTAAACATTTAATAATCCAAACAATTATTTAGAGGTTTCTTGAGAAATGAAGCAAAAGTGATGCCTCGATTGAAAAATTGGGCCAGAGTACAGGGAGAGACTTAATAAATGAATAAAGAAAACACTGAAAATCGGGACTTAATCGGGATAAATATGAAAAATCGGTAGACTTATATGTCCCTACTTTAACAAAATAGTTGCGTTCCAGATGCTTCACGATATTCACGAAATTCACGATTTGCAGGAACAGCCTTATGAACCTTATGGGAGGTGGTCACCTGGAACGACTTCCTGTAAAAACCTGCAAATCGTGAAGCATCTGCAACGCAATCGATACGAATGGTCACCGTATCTTTATTTTACAGGAGAGCGAAAAAACGAGCTATTATTTTAGAAATCTGTTGTTTTAATAACGTTTTTAAGATTTGTATGCATAAATCTCGATGCCTGGAGTTCAGGGTTACCCAATCTGATTTTTGCCACAGCGGCGATTTAAGTGGTTTTGCAACTGGTCGATGACCGGTTTTGCAAAAACATCGACGAGATGTATGTATGTATATTACTTTACTATTAAAAGCAAATTTGATTTTATATTTTATAAAGACATCACACTGCATATTTCGAAGCCATTGTGGACACTTTTGGTGTATTGCTCGTTTTCTATAGCACACTTATAGCGATTTGGGTTGAAAAAATTTCGATGCAATGAAGTAGGACATCGATATTTTCGGCACATGGATTTTTCCCACATCCGTAGGTCGTGCCAACATAAAACGTAAATATTAATTTACGCTCTCTGATGTCAAGAATGATGAGAAAAGATGTAAAGGAATACATGGATAAATAAGTACATAAATAAGTATTTTCACTGATGCTGCTGCTTTTGTTTTCGGGGAGGAGTATTGACCAACGCCAATAATAACCAACAGTAGCAGCTGGAGCCATAGCTTTGGAAGCGACCAACATAATATACATAAATCGTGACTGTTGTGAATATTTCACAGTCACCACCTAGTTAAGGGAATCAAATAAGGTGTAAAATAAAGTCAAAAAGAAACTGGTGAAAAGACATTGCGACAGATTGTCTGCCTTAGCGACCCTCGTCGCCTATTTGGCAACAGCAACATCGGCTGGGTGCTTTAACGGCAATGCTGTTGTGTTACCACGGTTTCGCAACTGACCAATGAGTCAGCCTAGCTGATTGATCCCAATCATCAAGCAAACAACCAGGGAATAATATATCTACACATGTACTTTAATAGACATCAAAAATCGAATACTGCCCATCGTCCATCATTACTGCCACTGTTGCACAAATAGAGTAACTATAATCAATTTTGTAAATGTTACTTTCATACAATCCCCCTTTTGCTAAGAACGCTGTTGACCTTGATAGCCAGGCGTAAATTGTGGATAAAGCTCTAAGTAACTAACCCGCTTTAGTTGTCGCTACATTTGCCGACCCACTGGCATTAACTGCGATGGGTAATTGTATGAATTGCTTCCAGACGTCGTCCGAAAGCGCGGGGGCACCGAACACTACTACTGCACCCATCTGCCAAAAACCACACGTTGAAGGTAAATACGGGAACTACCGTACAAATTTAGTGAATGAATTGCGTTCCGATATGCTTTCTTAACACGTTTTGTTACGGTGTTGATACGTTGAGAATTAAGAAAACCAATTCTATCAAAAACTTTCAATGGTTGTATTCGAAATTCCAAATTTTAGTACTGCACTTTAATTTCCTTTAGAAAATAAAAATTATGCTAATGCAAAAATAACATCACTAATACCACTTCAGAAACAGATGAACTGCTCTCGCCCAGAAGTCCACTCAAGAACGCAAACAATTGTGATACTAAGCGAAATAGTTTTAAGAAATCTTTGGTTCTGCTTAATGGAAATGCCGCCACCATGAGTGATATAATAACGACAGGTACTTATCCCAAAATATCCATTGTGGAAATAGCAAACGAGTTCAAACATGATTTCTTCTCTTTAATTCAGCTGTCAAGGAATCGCTGGAAGTTTCCGACAATACACTTAATCAGCTTTTTGAAGAATATAAAGATCCCGAAGAGGATATGATACTCACAGAAGGTATTGAACGCCTTTGTCATGACCTTAAATACCAGCCCGACGAATTTGCTATACTGGTGCTGGCCTGGTGTTTGGATGCATCTCAAATGTGTCGCTTTACAAAAGCAGAATTTATTGAGGGATTACACAAGATGTGTGCAGATACTATCGAAAAAATACGTATAAGACTGGAGCAAACAATTGAAATGCTCAAAGTGGACACGGAAATGTTCAAACAGCTCTATCGGTTCACATTTCGGTAAGGCATACTTTTGAAAAAAGATATTAATAATAACATCGAGGGCAATTTAAAACATGTAAAATTTTGCTCTAGCTTTGGTTTGGAGCCGGAGCAGCGCATTCTCTCGCTAGATATGGCCATCAGTCTATGGAAATTGGTGTTCACGGTGCACACGCCAGAACTGCTCAGTAATTGGATACATTTCCTGGAGCAGCACCCCAGCATACGTGGCATACCGAAAGATACTTGGAATATGTTTTTGAACTTCTCCGAGCAATGTGATATCAATAATTATGACGATACAGAGGCATGGCCGAGCTTATTTGACGATTTCGTCGATTACGAACGTTCGCGGATGACAACGCTTACCGAAGGGACAGAAAGTGAGGCAATGGCCGAAAGCAGTAATGGTGCGACGGCGATGGTTGGTGAGTCTGTAGGGGGCAGTCAGTTAGAGGCAAGTCTTGCAGCTGACGGTTATGTCGACGATGACAACAATAATGATGATTTTAGTCGACAACCACATCAGCATGCTATGCACGCACACCAATCGCAACTAGGGAAGACGGACACAAAAGCAAAAGCGGGCGTTCGCAACGCCAATGATGATATATTATAGTATTAAACACTTGCTCGTGGAACGACAAGTCGATCGATATTTAGCATTGATTTGATAATCGTTTTTATTTATTTTTTTTTTTTGCGAAGCAAACGCCTACGAAAAAAGGCTAGGGAAAAGAGAATTAACTGCATGACCGCCAAACATTTCGAAGACGATATTTGCATCTGCGTTTGCATAACGCGCTGCTCATTCGAAGATCTCTTTTTTTACTATTATTATTCTAATAAATACATATGTAATTATTACAGCTTATTTGTGCATTCATACGAGACTTGAATTTGAAGGAGGAGCACTTTTCCAGTGAGTAATGTGGGGTGCGTTAGAGTTAGATTTAATTTTAAACCAATTCGTTGCCTATAAACAATAGTTTTACTTTATATTTCATCACCATTTGATTATATTGTGTGTGGCAGATACCCGACACATTCGAACAGGCAATATACAACTCATTTGTAATTACTTATTATGTACATTTCAATTAGAAATATTTGGGATAGGCAATGCATATAAATTTTAAGAAAAGTTACGTGCCTCATGAACATTTTTAAATACTTGGTTTCCTTCCGTTACAACCTTTGTTGATAAGCTGAGTGTATGTTAGCTTAATTTTGCAAATTTAGTTGATTATCAAAATTGTATAAGTATTTTGAAAGGCTTTATTTAAAATGCACATAATATTTTTATTTAATGAAAAAAAACCGACATGAGTTTATGTATCTAATGCACATATTCGATTTTCATTAGTAGTTTTCAATGCACCACATATACATAGATACTTATTTAGTTGAACTCTGATAATATAATCATTAATGTATACCATTTTAATTTATACATAAATAAACAATTATTTTGATAAATTTTTACTCCGACTGATTTCATTTTGTATTCATATTGGTTAAAGAGTTTAGATAATAATTGGATAATTTGTTTATAAACTGCGTGAATTACACTTTTTTCTAGTTGATGCCGTGCCTGTGCTTTTTTTGAAATGGAAATTGTCGATGATTGTTTTTTACGCGTTAAGCGTAGATGTATATGCGTGTAAAAAACAACACGGCTATAATTTTAAATGTAAAAATTACATTTTGTGAAACAGAAGATAATTTTGTATGTACTTATTACTTGCTACAGAAATATTCAATAACATTTAACTAAAAGTGGCCATTGAGTTAGAATAGTAGGTATGTACATATATATGTATGTATATTTCTTTTGATATTTAAAAAATTCAACGTGCATTAGCCTAGAAATATAAAAAAAAATACATTTTCTACTGCAAAAAAAAACATACCAAAGCTTAAAAAGGGTCAAAAATCGGGTTTCACACAAAATCGGGTTTCATATATAACACAAATCGCTTATTTGGTCTCATGGAATATGGTTAAAAAACATACTAAATTGTGGAAATGTATCCAGTATAACCAATATTTTCAAAATGGTTTCATTGGTAAAACCCTAAAATTCTTTTTATATACTTACCTATTAGATTACTTAAACTTGGTTTTGAATAAGGGCTAAACATATACAGAAAAAGTGGATCTTACAGAAATTAGCCTTTAAAAGTCGTATTTTGTATTTGTTGGTTTCTTGATTCTTGATATTCAAACTAGCTCAGCTCAGCTTAGTTATCAAAATAATAAAAAATTGCAAAATGAAGCTCAAAATGTAAGCTTGATGTATGTACAGATGTGGTGTCACTGTACAAAGATTCTTACATTTTATAAATGATTTTTCGCATGTAAGCGTGGTAATTAATAATTAATTCGTACTTATCATATAATTAAATACATATATTTGAACTTAAACCTAGCTAAGACTACATTTAATTGTATGTATATAAGTGTAGATTTGACAAAATTATCAGCTTAGTTTACCATAATGGCTGAAGACTTCACTTCGTATTAAACAATGCTCGGATTATATGGGAGTAAAACAATTAATGGAGCTAAAAAAAATAAGCTAAATGATAATATTTTGATTGAGTAAGTAGTCGATTGATGTGGATTAATAAATTTAATAACTACATATTTAAAAATAAGAAACGCCAACCTTAAACAACAATTGAGAAACAAACTTGTAACAAAAAAAAAATAAAGATTATAAACAATTGTACAAATAAAGTTTGTGTTTAAATTTATTTTGAAATTCTGTAACGTTTCTAATTTAAAAACGTTTCAGTTCTTTTATATCATATGAATAAATTTAATAATTAATTTTTGAAGTTTCTTTAAGAAGTCTAATCTTATGTCAGATTGGCGTTCAATGGGTTAAATTGCGTCGTCTCCATAAGAAGTGCGCACTTTGACAAGCGCCGACCAGTCGCCTCTTTAGCTCAGTGGCAGAGCACTGGTCTTGTAAACCAGGGGTCGTGAGTTCAATCCTCACAGGAGGCAACATCGAAGTTTTTTTATATATTATTTTATTTAAAATAATTTATATATTAAATAATTAGTACAACTTTTCTTATGCTCAACTATGCTTTTATAAAATTTCAACAGCAAATTTTTATTTATTGATATTTTCACATCTCTTTAGCTACGCGTGTATTGACGAAATACATATGGGAAAAGCTCCAGAATTGAGTCGAGCAATTTGCAGTTGTAGAAGTACTGTATTATGCCGAACATGATTTTAGCGGAAATTGAAAGCTCTCTAATTTTAATGTTGAAATATTTTGTATGGCAACATTGTTCTAACTTCGTTATATTAAGTAGTAACTTTGGCACCACTAGCTGTATGCCTCTTTAGCTCAGTGGCAGAGCACTGGTCTTGTAAACCAGGGGTCGTGAGTTCAATCCTCACAGGAGGCAACAGAAACTTTTTTATCAATTTAATTTGCATTTATTATTTTATTCAATTCTTCATTTTCTTATGCGAAAATTATTATACACAATATGTACATGCATCTGGAACTTACAATACATATGGCCATGCATGCATCAGTATATTTAGCCAGCCACATATCGTTCCTGCACAGGGTGTCCAGACTGTTAAAAAAAGCGCAATTAAACTGAAAAAAATTGCCAAAAATCGCCTTTTTTTAAATAAAATTCATGAAATCGATTTAACAAGTTATTAATTTTACAAATTAGAACACTTGTTATATATATAGAAACTATTAGCGTTCATACATATAAAACTTTATTCGAACTATTGAATTAAGGCTTTCCAACCTCATCCTATTTCGAATCTTAGTTTTTGTTGAACTCACTACGGATAAAACGCGCTCAACAAAGCATGTGAGTGCGGCAAGGATAATAATATGAATTTACTTATATTTCCAAACATTTATTGCCTGTTGCGGTTTTCGCTCCGTAAGCAATTATTCCAAATTCTTCAGAGTCGGATGGAATGGTTCTGAGAAAAGTTATTCCATGCGAAAGTTAAAAAACAAGATTTAAATATTCAGTTTCCGCTGCTTTTCTTTCCTTCAAAGTCTAATAGTGAATTGGCAGGTCCCTGAAACTCGCCCTCGTGTGATTCACACACTTTTCTGGTGACAAAATCAAAGCTTTTTTAAAAGTATTTAATTGACTAGGTAATTGTTTCAAAAGTTCTTCGATTAGAGTGATTAAACATTTTTGACAGTATTTTAATATGCTTCTTAAGTGAAGTTTATCACGCAGTTCATCTCTCTGTCCCTCTTCTTTAAAATTATCGTGGAGAACTAATGGCGTTATTCATAAAAAATAAAGTAGGTTTTAAAGTGACGTTTTCATACATTTTTCAATTTATAAACCTTTTTTAAAGCTACTTTATTTTTTATGAGTAGGGCTGTAAGTTTTGTATACTTTTTATTATTATACAAAATTTATTTAAAGGGAAAAAATCGCCAAAAATCGCCAATGGCGATTTCCTAAATTTTTACGCGCAAATATCAAAAAAAGATCGCCAAATTGGCGCGAAATCGCCAAATCTGGACTATCTGTTCCTGCATGAAAAAGTGTCAAGTCCACTTTTGAAATTGTTCTGGAGACGAATAATCAATGTCATTTTGCATCAAAAACTAAATTTTGAAAAAAAAGTGGGTTCGGCACCTTGCATCATATGCAACAGACCGCGTTTACTGCGGCGTCGTTCGCGAATCTTTCAATCGTGGTTTTCTACGTTTGGTTTTACACTGGCTTCTAAACTAACTTTTAATTTGGCGTTTGACTGTCACTGTAAATAAAAACCAAAAAAATGTGTGCTTTCTCAGCAAGAGCTTAAATACAGCAATTGGCGCCGCGGTGAGCATGTGCCTCTTTAGCTCAGTGGCAGAGCACTGGTCTTGTAAACCAGGGGTCGTGAGTTCAATCCTCACAGGAGGCAATGAGTGATCGACAGTAAACAACGACACTCGTCGCTAGACTTTTTTTTAAGGCATTGCTGAGAGTTGTTACATAAGCTTCGCATGTAAGCGGTTACCCAACGCACAGCATTACATATGCACGCAGAAGTCTGTTGGTTTTTGATTTTTATGTAAAAGTGGTATAGCCAGAACAGAGAACGTTCTCTGATAAAACTGCTATATTTCATAACAAATGTGTATATACTTACAGCCCGATTCTGTGCACTTAATAAATTCAATATTTTTATAAATTGACAATTTTCGATTATTTATCAAAAAACGCCAGTTCTAGCAAAGAAGTTTAAATCTATTTTCTTGATAAATTATCAAGATTGAAAATGCTATTGACAATTATAATAATTTTTTTTATTAGAAAATATTTTTCTATCAATTAATTACTGCATGTGCCGGTATTCTCGTTTTCGTTGTTGGTGTTTCCGACACGGTAGGAGTATGATGTAATGTGGAACGATTTTTCGTCATCTTTTGGCAAATTTGTTTTGGAGACAAACCGGTTTCGGCGTTGTGCCATCTTCAGTGTCATTTTTCGTTCGGAATGTGCCGATATTTGAACCTGCGACTAACGGAATAATAGCACCGACATACAAAAAAGTGGCGGAAATTTCGAGCTATTTTTTCGGTTTTTTCATAATTTACTGTACGTGTCAAACGGACCTCAGGTTCGGATTCTGTGGGTCGAAATACATGTCGGTAGGTGGGACTGGTAAAAAGCACGCGAAATTTTTTTTTGTGCCGGAATAATCAAAACCATTTGTGGACCTTACCAAAAATTGCCAGATGGCAGAATTTTTATACTATTTTTACTATAGAATTCAAAATGTATCTCAAACATTCGAAATTTGTTTCAGAAGTGCAGCCCGTGGTGCTGCCACTGTAATTCAAATATTTCCAGTATTCGAATATGAGATGACTCTAATTTTATCGTAGTAAATTTGTAGAAGTGTCAGTAGTGCTGCCACTGAAACTCGAAGGGTTTTTATAATTACGCACAGGCAAAACATAATTCATTTCTTTCTAGTAATGCAAATAGATGTTTGGTTGCAAAAGTTACCAAAATAAAATAAAATTTACCAAGTTACCAAATCGTTTAAAAGTTACCAATTTTGGTAGAAAGTTACCAATTGTGGCAACCATGCTGGCGAATTTAGATTTTCGCCGCGGTCCGGCTGAATGTCAAAATGATGTGTTTGTTGTGAACAACACTGACACATATGGCTGTTTTATCGCTATCGATATTTAAAAAATCCTTAATCGTAATTATTTGTATACTTCATACGCCTATAACTAAGTATTCATGTATTTCAATTCTTAATAGCAAGTGGATAAATGTTTATTAAAAATAAAGGCCGGTCCACATAGAACTTTGGCGTTGGCTTTGGCGTTGGCGTTGATTAACAGCTGACTATGAATACACACAATTATATGGACATGTCCACATATCAACGGCAACGCCAACGCCAAAGCTAACGCCCACAAAAAGATGGGCATCTCTCATCTTTTTGCGCGCGTTGTCAATCAGCTGTTGCAAATAAATAAAATTATGTGAAATATTTTTAATTTTTAATCAAATGTAGGTAAGAAATATCAAGTTTCATGCAATTATTGATATGAAATATTAATTTATCTGTCGTTAGTATTTAAATCTAGTGCTCAAAGCATTCGCTGCCAAGCGTTGATTGTAGCAAGCATACTTTTAACGTGCGTTCTGTCAAACTAACGCCAAAGCCAAAGCCAACGCGAAAGTTCTATGTGGACCGGCCTTAAATAATTAACGTCTCATAATCTTGCCCGAAATTACTATTCTGATCGCGACAACATTATTATCGATTTTCTGCTACAGTCATAGAGAAGGAATGTGCAGTCAATATTGATCGAAGTTGTTTTGTCGATTAAAACATCACCAATCAACAGCACTATCCAAGAAAACTTTGCAACTGATGTGAATCACAGGAAATTGCAAAAATAAAATAGCTTACAACGAACGATTTTTGCAGCAAATAAATTTTTTGTCTACATTGTCTAGTGGAGTTCAGACTGGCGCAGAGATAGCACAAGTGTCCAAACGGCAGGCGAAGTGAAGATATTTGTGGCGTAGGACCTTGAAAATGGTTTCAGTGTCAGCGACAGCCTCATACAATTGTAGTGATTCAGTGATTTTATGATCAGTACAAAAGTCCAGCATCGAGGCTTTCTAATTCACAAAACAATCGAAAACTAGTGAAGTTTTCAATGCTTGTCATAGTTTACATTGGAAAAGGAAGAATTTAATGTGAATTTTAGTAATTCGAGAGGTTACAACAACAAAAAGGCAAAGCATTTTGCGGTACCAACAATAGGGATGCCCTGCGAATCGTGCCATGTACAATTCACGGTATTTCGCCGGAAGCGCAGCTGCGCGGATTGCAAGTATGCATATATATGTACATATGTTTTAAGTTGATATTGTATGTATTTTTAATAACAAATTCTAATTGGTCCTTTTTATTCAGGCGATTTTATTGCAGTAATTGCTTATCGACGACCAAACGTCTCACATCTAAAAATGCTCATATATCATTGGGTGTGCAATTGTGTAAGCGATGTGTGATTTTTGCCAAGCGTCCATTGCTGCGCACTGATTTGCTACAATTGAAGCCAAAAGATCTAATATTCTATCTTCAATCCAAGCATATTTCAACGACGGGCTGTGTTGAAAAGGATGAACTGGTAGGTTTAGTATTGTCCCATGTGCATCAAGTTGACGCAGCTGGTGGTGAATCGGATAATGGTAGCACCCGCAGCTATCCTGATCCATCATCAAACTCATTTGAAGGATTGAAACAGACGTGCCAAAACTTTTTCACTAGCATTACTGAAAATATTAGTGATACCCTTAATACGTTCGACAATAAAAGCACACCGAAGACAGGCGAAGAAACTAGGGAAGGGCCGCGCTCAGGGCGAGGTTCGACAGACAGTGCAACGATGCACATTTTCGATCAACCTAGAGTTTCAACACGGGAGATACCTACATACGCTAGTTATCAACAGCAAAGCAATAACAACCATAACGTACAACAGTCAACGATTACAACGACGCCAAATACATGGACAACACTTTCCACACCAATAACAACAATATCGGCAACAACTGTGAATGAAGTATCGCCCACATTCGTCAGTAGCACCACATCATCTGTAACCACTAAGGACAGCAGTCAATCCTCTGTTAGTCCTGAAATCAGTATTAGCTCACTTGATCGTGCCGAGGCGGAAGAGCATCCACTGGCTTCGACTTCGAATAGCCAACGCATTGGGTTGACTCGACAGCAAGCGGGCGAACAAAATTCCGACTGTGAATGCTCCGATGATGAACTGATAGCGACTTTCAGTGGCCGCTCTTTGGCACGTAAATCCGAGGCTGACCTAGTTAATAAAGAAACGCTTAAACCAGTCGAACCAGATGAATGCACAGGTAATAAATCCAGAGCAAGTACAGATATAAACTGCGCTGAAATGTCTTCGCAATCATCATTTGAAGAATTGGGTGCGATTGGTGGTATATCGGATGAGAGTAAAGCTGCCACTGACACCAACAGCAGCAATATGGAGCATTGGCAAATCCTAGACAACGCTGCGCTTCAAACTCTCGGAAGCCCCGTTGCCGAACAGAGCTTAACGGTGGCGTGTGTTCCCGCTGCTCCGGCAACAAGTACTAATTTGCTCACTGAGGAAAATGACTCAGATCCACCAAAAGATTTGCAGGTAGCGGTGTCATTACTACGGCAGGAAGAGGCGTTGTCTCAGACACCGACTGCGCCGCAACGCTTAAAAAAAGTAACACGTCGTCGTTCGGATAGTTACCTCAACAGACAGCGTCAGCGAGCGACTAGCGAAGACGATTCTCCAACGTGCAACACTGCACGTAAAGCGCCAATGACACTGGTTGAACAGGATGCAGAGCAAGCCGATAATGCGGGCCATTCAGAGGTGGGAGGAAAAGATATTAGTTTAAAAGGTGCTGGTAGCTGTCAACGTTGTGGTAAACATAAGGCAACACTACGTAAACAAGTGGAAAAGATGCGTCGTCATTTGGAAAGTGCTCAATTGTCGGAAGCAGAAATTAAAAAAGAGCTTCAAGATTTTCTTAGTTACCTCGAGCTGCGCACCAAGTCAATGGAGTGCTCAGATACGGAAACAGTGGGCTCGTCATTGAGCGGTAGGAATTTCGCACAATCACCGGAAAGTCGACAATCTCAAACACAACAATTCAATTTTTGGGAAGGGGCAAGTATGCCACATTGGGAATATCAGTTGGACGATAATGAGGGTATTCATGTATATGCGGGTTCACCTTCGGAAGGGGGCGATTATAATGGTCGGCCGTCACGCTTTATTAATCTGGATGACTTCCAAAATATGTGAGTTGAAATTGAGTTTAACAAAAAAAAATAGTTGACGAGCGCATTTTTATATGATAAGTAATCAACATATATATTCTTAATGTTTTTAATATCATGTTTGTAGTAACGACCTTGAAGGTTTATCAGTGAAGCAATTGAAAGAGATTTTAATGCTAAATCGGGTTGACTACAAAGGTTGCTGCGAGAAGCAAGAACTTCTTGATCGTGTTCAACGTCTTTGGAAAAACCTCAAATCGGCACCGGGTACGAATATTCAATAATTATCTGTTTCATTCCTTAAATTTCCTATTCGAATGATTTCAATATTTCCACAGCTGTCGATAAGTTGCCAACCGATGAACTCTGCAAGATTTGTATGGATGCCCCGATAGAGTGTGTTATACTTGAGTGTGGACACATGGCTACTTGTACAAACTGTGGCAAAGTTCTTAGCGAATGTCCTATTTGTCGTCAATATATTGTGCGGGTAGTAAGGTTCTTTCGAGCGTAATTGCGTGTTGTGCATAAGGGAAAATGTATAATGAGCCATACTTTATCATAAAAAGAGCTCTTGAAATGCTGATTTAGTCATAAATATACGCCATGCGAAAAACATTGTTTTAGGCTAATTAATTTTCCCTCGTATTTACTTCATTCGTATTTTCAACTCTTAAGTGACCTAATGCAGTTATGGGCGGTCAATAGCAACAGCAAATTGCAAATAACAAAACTATGCAAAGTATGACGGCAGAAGAGGATACTCCTCACTATCCGCAGTTAAGTACTGCACACAACCGATTCAATTTCCTAGAAATCGCTAGCTTAAGGTAGCATAACAAAAGCAACATTATCTAATTATTGTTTTCGGATTGTTAAAATAGGATTTTAAGTTTAAAACATCATTTGTGAATGAATTCTATTTTATGTTAACATTTTTCATTTACCTTGCCTTTTTAACTAATCCAAATAACAAATGTTTTTTTTTTAGTTTTGTGTTACGCTTGCAAATGTGTGTTTTTTTTACTATTCGCTTTATTTATTTGCTCAGCAATTATACTTTTGGATCCCCTAAGTGCAGTCCACAATAAAATAAGAGTCCTACCATTTAATGGCGGTGCACTCATTGTGATGTCAAATAATATTAATATATATAACTTAACATGAATATATCCTATCTCTACATATATTTAGTTAGGACTTAAAACGTAGTCAGTCAGTATCTTGTTAATCGTAATTTTTCCGCAATGTTTATGTACAAGTGTACATATGTAATGAATACGTATGTATATATAAATTAAAAAAAAATTTACGAGTACAATTTTTTTGTGTAATCAGTCTGCTAATTGAATGCATTCCCGATAGGTCCAGTGTATGCATTATAATACAAGAAATAAATTAAAACTAGAAAACAATAGAAAAACATGTACGTGCATAGTTCTTATTACATATGACTGTGTATAATAATAAATGACAAATACTTATATACATACAATAAATACATATAACTGGATTATATTATACATACGGATTGATTGTTTTTTTCTGTTTTCTATTTACTTTTTTATGATAGCGCAATTTTTACCTCAAACTCACGACTAATATATCTATATTCACCAGAAAATATTTTACAAAGAAAATACATAAGAGCTGAGATTTTACAAAAACATAAGTCGGGTTATCGCGTCAGTAATGAATTGATTGTAAAAAGTAAATTTGATCAAAAGCTTACAAAGAAATTATAAAGTACGAATAGCTAGAGCAATGAATGCTGGTCATGTTTATAAAACAACAAAACTTCCTTGTAATGCTTGGCATTGTAACCACCTAAGTCTGGGTGCTAGTAAATTTTGTCTATAAATCGACACGAACAAAACTAAAAAAATCCATTTCAGTGAATGCGTAATTCAATCAATTAAAATTATTGGCAGATAACTAGACATCAGATATTAATGCTAAGATATAAGCTTAGCAATTTGTAAAATCATAATATCTAAATGAAATGTGTATCACTTTATGTATACACTTGCTTATAAATAGTTGTGATTGCACATAATTTTGGGTTTATTTTTTAGCATGAAAAACTGATTTATCCAGCTACGATATTTTTGAACTAGCCACTTACGACCGATTTTTCTCTTAATATATCCTTTTGATTCCTTTATATGGTATATCTTGGTATATATTTTTTAAATTCCTAACTGATAAAATAAAAATAAATCCGATGAAATGTCGGTACTGTATTAAAAACAAATTAAATAAGTACCATAACTAACTGCTCCTATTTTTCAACCCCAAAACCCTGGCTGTCAAAGGCAGCTGATTTCATCGATTGCGTTTTGTTTACATATCAAGGTTTTATTGGCGCAAGTTTTATCCAATTTGAAATGAATTGTAAAATATTTAATGCTTTCGAAGGATGCATGGGAGAGATTGCTTATCGGCGTCCAACGCTACACGACTTGGACACGGAGGTATTTGCCAATGATGCACCCTTAAGCAAATCACTAACAGAGATTTCTGGTCCGGCTGAAGCAGGCAAAAGCATGTTACTTTGGCGCTTAATGGCCCGATGTCTTGCACCAACTTATTTTGGCGGTCGTAATTGCGATATAATTTTTATTGATCTGCGGCATAAATTCGATATTGAACACTTTCAAAAGCAAATCAGGCGTATGGTGGTATCTTCGACGGAGCAGCACACTGCTACTGAATTGGAGGAAGTGGTAGAAAAGTGTCTGGATTCAATACATTGGTTGAGTTGTTATAGTTCGAATCATTTTGATGCAGCTTTGGAAACGGCAGACATATTGCTAATGAAACATCCTGATTGTGCTTTGATAGCAATTGATGGGTTGGATGCTTTCTATTGGTTGGATACATATGCACGTCGAATACGTATGCAAACGCATTATTCGCGGAATGTGGATCGCCTGCGTAGTTTGTGTGATCGGCATAGTGTCTGCTGTGCGTATACTGTTGATACAAACTACATAAATGCAAAACGTGCGAAGGGAACTGATGCCAATGCTCTTGGTCATCCTCCATTGCCGACAAATGTTAAAGTTGAACACAGACTTCACCTAGAGCTTCGAAAGAATGGCGAGCGGTTACTCAATGAAAGGCTGGTTGATATAAAAGATGATGGCTTGTACTTTTTAAATTTGCCGTAATAAGGTAAGTAGAATTATGTACACAATATTTTACGCACTTAATTTTGATCTATATACATATGTATACTTTATAAATTTCAATATGTCTTGTCACTTAGTGTGCTATGAGGATTAGAAGGATTGTAACTGCCTTCTTCTAGATGTTGTAAGTCCTTGGTTGTAAGTTTTTACCACCCAGTTGCTAATGTATTTTTGTTAAAAATTGAACAAAAAGTAAAACTCGTCAGATGACAATTATTTTGTGAGCGTATGAAAAGATCCATACAAGATACCAGCATGCTGACGTCATCAAGTGTTCGTGCCGTTTGACCGTGCATTTTCTTGTGGTGTGATTGCTTGATTATCACACCATGCGTGTGTCGTCCATGTTGAAACCAATTTTTTTTTTTTAAAGTCGCCAACCGGTAAACATCGACCGCCATTATGAATTCAATTGAGAGAATATTTTGCCGGAAATTCCTTGCAATATATGTATTTATGAGTCAAAGCCGTGTTTTAGGAAGATTACAAGTTCCCAATATTGCAATTGCGAATTAAAAAAGCAATGTTATAACAAAATGGTAGGCAAGAGGGAATATTGTGGAAAGTGCCCCAACCCTATCTCGAAATTTTTTTTTGGACCACTCTAATGCTGGTAAATATGTTGTATGCTTCGAGCTTCGATGGCAAAATCACTTGATGGCGCCAGCAAGCTGGTGTCATGTATTCCACCTTTAAAATAAAAATTACTAAATAAAGGTTTATAGCTTATCCGAACGATTAAATAAAATAGGCCGCCGCTGTGGTGTAGTGATTAGCAGTGCGCGTTACCATTCCGCAGGGCCTGGGTTCGAGCCCATTTTCCGACCACCATCAAAAAATTTAACAAACAAGTTTTTCTAATAGCGGTCGTCTCTCAGCAGGCAACGGCAAACCTCCGAGTGTACTCTGCTATAAAAAAGCGCATCTCATAAAAAATTATATACGATTACCATCTTAATACATACATATATGCAAAATCATTATGGACTAAAGGCTATTATAATTGTACGCCACAAAAAAATTTACCCTTATTTAATACAGAGAAAATATGGAAAAGCAAGTTGCACATAAAGTTATATTTTTTGTCTTTTTTCTATATAGACATCTACCCCTGTTCGTTCTAATTACATTAATGTTATTCTGTTTTCCTTTATCTTCATTTTTATCTTTAAACTCTATCGATAACAAAAACGATAGCAACATCCAATGAAATATCGATAACAAAAAACAACAAAATCGATGAAAAATTCGATACAAATTTCGATAGCAAAATCTATAATAGTATTGGTGGCAAAATCTATCAAAAGTCGATAAAAATATCGATAAAAATATCCATAACAAAATCGATAAAAGCATCGATAACAAAATCGATAAAAATATCCATAACAAAATCGACAAATATCTATAACAAAATCGATAAATCTCGATAACAAAATCGATAAACATCGATAAAAACATCGATAACATAATCGATAACCAAATCTAGGAATATGAGCGTACATAAAATAAAATCGATAAAAATATCGATTATTATATCGATAAGTTCCGAAACTATCGATAGTACAATTGGTAACAATATCGATAAAAATTTCGATAAAAATATCGATAATAAAACCGATAAAATTATCTATTATTTTATCGATAAGTTCCGAGAATCCCAAAAATCTCTAAAATCCCAAAATAGTTCCCAGATTGAGTCTCTGCGTCTCTCTCTATATCCTTTCCTCTTTAATTACCTTTATTTTAATCTTTCTTCCCCTATCTTCGTCTTTATTTTTATAGGTATCCTCATCCTCCTCTTTGTCCTTACTTTTATGTTTATCATTTTCTTCATCTACTTATTTCCCTTCACCTTTGCCCTTATATGTTTATATAAGTAAAGTGTTCAAATTTACCTTGGTCTTCATTTTTGCCTTTATCTTTACGCATCTTTGTTTTTGTTTTTATTTTTACCTTTGCCTTTCTCTATGTACGTAGGCACCTTTACTTTCATTCTTGTATTGGTCTTTTCCTAAGTGTTATTCTTTAACCTTTTTTAACAAGTTTTTGTTAAATTAATACCATATGCGTACATACAAGAAGCACTTGTTTGAGTCCCAACCATTTCCGTTGCACCATTTTTGTTGCATCGCTTTCGCCGCTAAAGAAATTTCACTTCAAAATATCTACATACACAAAATGGTTCTCTTTTTTATAAAGAAATCGCATTTCTGCCTAGTATATTTCAGGACGAATGGATAAGGATTGAGCCAAGAGCTTGTGTGAGCAAATCCAATTTTTGGCAGCCAATGTCAGTTACGCGGTTTTGCAGAATGGCGATGAGCGGTTTTGTACTTTAAACGAAGATATGTGTCTGTCGAGACCTATTATAAGGCAGCAAATAAAATATTTTTTTTTTGTATGGACCACTATGATAACTTAAATTGAATTCAATTTTCGTTAATTTTCTCGAAATGTATCGGATTAAAAAATAAATTAATACTTTAACACTACTTTATAAATGTTAAAGTTTGTGCATATTTTATTGAAGTTTTGCCCACACTTAAGCTATAACGTGAATTAACATAAAGGGTATATTTTTTATAAGTATTGCCATCTTTTTGAAAAGCTGAAATCAATTAGTTAAAAAGTTAAACAAAATATTAAAACAACGCTGCTGTCAAACGAAAGGGCTTGAAAACGATTTATTTCGAAAATATTTAGAACTTCAAAACCAATTTAGTTAAGTTAAATGAGTAATCTTTATTTGGAAAATATTTTTGAAGAGGGTTGCCACCTGCTCAAAAAGCTAGAATAAATTCAATTAATAAGTGGAACCGATAAATAAATAAATTTTGGCATAGTTGTTATAAAAATCAACAAATCACAAAAAATCAGAGTTCTAAACTTTGTGTAAAATTTAAGTCTTAAAATTTTGATTAAAATTTTTTCGTTTTTCATTACATATTTTACAGAAAATATTGGTATGCAGTTTTATAGTATATTGATTTGTAGTACAATAAGTACAAGTTTGAAGTAGCTACGACTTACAGTTGATTTTCGAAAATTTTTTAGTTTAAGGTGTTGCTCATTTTCTTCCATATAAAAACCAATTCGAACATATCGTCCCCCGCGTGTGCCAGAAACTTGAATGTGTAAAAAAAAAATTTGGGAAATCAAGTTGGAACGTTTTCTTACGAGTCTTAACTCTATGATGTTGGTCATTTACATTTTATTTAATAAGAGGGTTTCAATTAAAATAAATCCTGCACCTTGATTGCCATTAAACATGGTAGTATTTGGAGTGCAATGGGGAATAGTCGTTGTACTGGGTATGCAGTTACAGTTACACGGCTATACTCAATCCCGACTCTTGCGTCCTCGTTCGCGCACTCTGGGCAACGTGAGCAACCCATGTGCGAGATGCGGTAATCAATCCGAGTGGAGCCTTGGGTCACGGCCGAAAGAGAGGGAACTTCGGTGGGGCAACTCCGACTTATACGATTTAAGGCCTAACAGAAGTTCACCAGTAGGTGCGGCGTAAAAACCCCTTCGAGCGAGATTCTTCAACATCTCGCTCATTTGCGTTCATGCCACGATGGAAGAGAAGGAAGAGAAGGATGAGGTATCCAAGGATCTCTTCTAGGTGCGCTTAGAGTGCACGTACGAGCTCTGCGCCCGCCACGATATCAAAATCGTACTTGGCAACTTCAATGCCAGGGTGGGCAAGGAAGGGATCTTTGGAACCACCGTCGGAAAATTCAGCCACCACGACGAAACGTCCGACAACGGACTGAGGCTGATCGACTTCGCCGGCGCCCGAAACATGGTAGTATGCAGTACTAGGTTCAAGCATAAAAAGATCCATCAAGCTACGTGGCTGTGGCAGGCTCCGAGCCCAAACATCGACTCGGACCACTATCTTGTATAGGAAAAAAATCTGCGCCCAAATATGCAAGGAAAGCATAGCGTCGAAAAGCTGCAATCACAACAGTCAGTCAATGCATGCCCTACTGGACTCCACACCTGCTCTCAGAGAGCACTCTTCAACAAACCGACATATGCGAGCGGTTGAACCACATTTCCGGCTCATTAATTACCGCCGCCGAAGAAGTCGTCGGATTTCTGCGGAAGATTTACGGACCTTTACGCGTTGGCGATAGCGAATACCGCAGACGATTTAACGATAAGCTGTATGAGCTTTACAACGATATAGACATAGTGCAGCGAATTAAAATTCAGCGGCTCCGCTGGCGTGGCTCCTGAAAGTATTCAATGCGGGCCGCGATGCAGAGGAAGGTCTCCTCTGTGTTGGAAAGACCATTTGGAGAGGGACTTGGCTTCAGATGGCATTTCCAATTGTCGTCAGTTGGCACAAAAGGGAAATAACTGGCGTGCTGTTTTGGACTCGGCCAAAATCGCTTTGGCGGTTACAGCGTAGTGAATTTGCTTAGAAAAATATGTCTGCAAAACACTGCTTCATGTATTTGGAAAAATAACACAGGCCGACAAAATTTTTACCCAGAAACCAAACTATACTTTCCCGAAGGTTTTCGGTGCGCTGAATTCAAATCTTCTTGTATTGGCCACAGAATTGCTCTATCTCATCAGGATTTTGAGATATTCTAACCTAAAAGTGCAAAAAATGCCATTTTTGCCCATTTTTAAAGTTGTGTATGCAAGCCAGAGTAATTTTTCTCAAGAAGTACAAAAAAGGTGTTAAAGTACAAATCTTTCTCTTTGAAATGGCGTCGAGTTTGCTCAAATATCTTTTTGCTTCGCTGAGATATTACAATTTTTAGTTTACGGAGTTTCCAATTTCCATGTGTACTATCCGCAGCACTTTTTGTTCACGGAAAAATCCTGATGTGATAGAGCAATTCTGTGGCCATATTTGAGTTGAGCGCACCGAAAACCTTCGGGAAAGTATAGTCTGGTTTCTGGGTAAGGAGATCGGTCTTATTTTGTCGGTCTGTGTAATTAAAAGTAATCAAATAATTAAATATAACCAAATAATTTTAAAAACTAACTTGATTATTTTTGAAAGGTTGAAAGACCTAGATAGAGATAAATTTATAAACAAAATACAAAAGAGAGGATGAAAAAGTTGTTGCATATTTCTGGGGTCATATTTGTTTTATTTGCTGTGGACTTTTACGTTATTTGTATAAAGATTTTGTCTGAAAATTTTCCGGGTCCTCCCGAATGCAATTTTATTCAGACTTACCAAAAAAGGGGCCAAAACGACCCTTTCGTGAGAGAGCTAATGGGTTAAAATGTGAATATCTTCATGATCCAATGATCGGAGGATCTAAACCAAGTTAGTTTGGGACCTACCCTGAGGCGCCAGAAAAAGAATTATCGAAATCGGTTAATGTGGTCCAAAGTTATGCGGCAACATACATAAAAAAATATTCCGATGAATTGATAACCTCCTCCTTTTTTTGAAGTCGGTTAAAAGAGAAAAATTACCGATACCTATATTTTTTTTGAATAGTTCTGAAATAAAGTAAAACCGAAAGTTTCTAATTTCTTATCTTATTTTAATTTATTTTTTATTCAAAATAAAACAGTCTTGATAAAAAACACATGCAGTATCAATATTTATATGTATGTATGTAGGTACATTAGCATGAGCAATATTCGGCCTCCTTCAATCCCCATATGCATGTAACTACATATGTATTTATGTTATTTTTACTACAAGCTAAACTGTTAGACTAGAGTTGACGTATGTATATAAATTTAAAATATAACTGAATTTCTTCACTTTCAACTTCGATTCACTCGCAAATCGAGCGGTGTGTCCAGTTCCATGGCGAGTACGGGGGCACTCTCGCTGCCACTGTGTGTGTTGTTGCTCCAACAATTGCTAGCTGCACTACTGCTGCGTGCCTGCGAATGACCCGCTGTTGTGGCATAGTAGTAATCGAGTTGAGCTGCCTTAATGTTGCATATATCCTCTTCCATGGCATTGAGATAGTAATGGGGCGCTGGTGGTGGCGGCACGCAGAGCTGACACCGCGGTGACGCCGCTTCGCTGTAATCATTGCTGTAAGCATTAGCATGCAAATGATGGTTTCCCGCAGTGTTTACCACATTTTGCATTGGCGATGAAATTAGGCTCGATCGATGTGTCTGTCGAGCAGCAGCAGCAGCACCATCACCACCAGCAGCACCAACAGCCTGCGCCGCTGTGGCCACTTCCATACCACCACCAATCATGGCACTTTTCATAGGTGTAACAGCGGCGGTACCAATCAGTTGCACAGCATGTTTGAATGTCTTAACATGTTTGCGCAATGATGAAGGATCTGTGTAGCGTTTTTGACAACCGGGCACTTTGCACATATACGGTTTGTCCATGGCATGCGTGCGTGTGTGCTTGAAACGATCCGAGGAGTTTGAATAGGCTTTGTTGCAGCCTTCATAAGTACAGAGGTATGGCTTCTCGCCCGAATGCGAGCGAATGTGTATTTTAAGATTCTCTGCACGTGAAAAACTTTTCGCGCAGAGATGGCACTGATGGGGCTTCTCTTTGGTGTGTGTGCGTGCATGTACGAGCATCTTGTAGCGTGCAGAAAAACCGCGCATGCGTGTACAACCAATCCAACGACAATAGTATAAGCCATCGGCAGGTGAAGCGACTCCATGCACTTTGGTAACATGAGCGGCTAGGGCTTCGAGTGTGTTGTGATCTCTGGAATAATATAAGCAAAAGGAAAATTGCTGGACTTTAGACGTTTTTAAATACATATATTTGAAAAGTTTGAAGGAAGAAAATATATGGCATTGATAACAAATTGGCTGTGGCAGAAGTCGGGGATGTGTTACTGAAGAGCGGTTAATCCGAATGTGCTGGCTTGGAACATCTCGACTCAGCTAAGCAGTTTACAAACTATCAGAAAAATTATTAAGTTTGCCGCCACGATAATTCGGTACTCCGTAATCCGACAATAAAATAATTTTTCACAAACAAAATACACGGTGAAAAATTACCGAGCACCTAGTACCAAGCTCGGTATGAAGATCCCTATTTTAAGTAGCTAAGCACAAAAAAAAAATTGGATTAGACCACTTCGGCTTTCACGGCTTAAAATATCGTTAAAAAACATAAATAAATGTTTGGCGCTTACATTGCTCCAAATTATGATGTGTGTTTTATATTAGGGATGTGCCGCACATTCGGTAGATTTCCGAATCCGGCTTATCTGGACGTTTTTATGTTATCCGACTATATCGACGTAAAATCCGGCCGGATTTCCGTATTTCAATTAAAGAAGATTAATTTAAAAATCTAGTTCAGAATTTTTGATTTACTTTTGTAATTAAATTTATTACGAATAACTAGTAATTAGAGTTAAAAAATTATGTATTTTTCATTATGAAAATAAGCATTACCGCATTATCGGGCAACGGCCTATTTACATTTTCAACATAAGCTCTACCCGATGCGCGAAACACTCCTAAGAAGTTCACTGAGGAAGGTGGTGCGCAGAGATACTTCATTGACAGTGTACACAAATTTGAAATTCTTTGCGACAAGGCTTCCACCAAATTGAAGGATCTTCTTGTCTGCCTTTTTTTGTACGGTCGCACAGTGAAGATGTCCCTATATAAGCTTCGGCCAAAAGTATCAACCGTCCTCCAAATTCGCTGAAATTTCGAATATGCGCTATTCTGCACTTAAGAACGAAGAAACGTGGAAAGTGGTAAATATGTAGTAAATGTTATCAGATTTTGATGAAATTCATGTTATACGCTGGTTTTAATCATAACAGCATAAATCTGAAAGAACGCCAAAATTGGTTTACATAATCGTCCACCAATTCTAGAAAGAGGTGCGTATTAAAAAAAAAATAAATAAGTATTTTTTGAGAAAAATTTGGTGTACGCTGTTCGTTTACGCCAACATTTTTTAATTTGAAAGATAATAGGTTTGTGCCACAAGCTACTCGAAGTCACTTCGAGTTACAGGCTAACCTAATATTCGCGGCTTGCGTTTTGGCTTGCATTTGATTTCATTGAGCGAAACGTCAAATCAAAATGTCACGCAGACCAAAAATTGGAAATTGAGTAAGCCTCATACGCACGCCGTTCAATTTCGTTTGGTCCCATACAAGTTGTATGGGCATGAGAAATTTTTGACTGTGAATTGGCGGCGTGCGTGAATATTAGGTTAGCCTGCTACACATACGCGTTCCACAAGTACGTTTTGGAGTTTATTTGATATACGCTGGCAGTTTGAACTTTGCTCGAGTTTTTCTACTAGTAGCTTGTAGAACAAACCTAATAAAGAGTTTCTTACTATGACGCCCACCCCCTTATACAAGTTCTTTGGCCCAACGCACTAAATTTTGTGAATTTTAGGGAAAATTAACAGACACAACAAATTCCTATTTCTTCCTTTCAAAAAGGATAAATCGAAAACATTTACAATACCTCCATACTAAATTATGTGCATAATACTTTATATTTGTACTAAAACTTTCAATTTTATCGTGATTTTATATCCGATCGGATATCCGAATCCGGTTTTTATATTGGCTGCGTTTCTTTATACATTCCGGATAATCCCATTTCACAGCCGGAACAAACAGAATACGTTTGAAATATACGTTAGCATATCATCAGGAATATTCTAAAGAATAAGTAAACAAAAAAGTTTATTCCAAATGTTCAGAATGAATAAAGAAATGCAGCCATTGTTACACAAATTAAGGGACCTAAAGTTCTACTCCGCCTTCGAACGAAAAATGTTTTTTTTTTTGTATGAGATGGCTTTTCTTGCCCGAAGTACACTCGGGACGACTAACTATTTTGGAAACAAATTTTTTTGTTGTAGAGTTTGCTCGGGCCAGCTTTTGAACCTGTGTCTGCCCGAGTGGTCGCACGAACGCAACTCGTAACTACTCGGCTATGGCGATGGCCACTTACACGTTTCCATATCTTTATTATTTTCTTTCGTAACTGAATTCAAGGGCGCAAATGAGAATTATTTCATCGTTTATGACTAAATAGACGTAAGTGGAAATAGGCAGGTGCGGATGTATATGTCGCGGCACATGTTAAGGTGTATCGTAAAACGATGATTCTTATCAGTTTAGGAAGTGACTTAATACCATAAGAAAGCGCGCAATAAAGCGAAATATGAATAATTTATTGTTGCAACTCACCTGCCGCAATTGCTCCATTCGCAAACATATTCACTATGTTGAGGGGTCGAGCTGGCGCTGCTAGTGGTCGACGTCGATGTCGGTGTCGTCCTCGTCATCGTCGTCATTGCCTCATGACGCAACGCAACAGCGCTTGTGGCCACGTCATCTAATCCAACAATATCCACAGCCATATCGTCGACATGTTCCGGTGTAGGTGGCAAATTGCTGTCCAATTGATCTTGTCCAATTTTCATTATGACCGATCGCGTGCGTGTCGCCTTCGTATGGGGATTGATACCTAGCATATAAGCGCTATTTTTGTATGGTGGTGTTATTGGTGGTGTTGGAAATCTTAAATGGTGCATTTGTAGTAGTTCATCTGGTGGTGTAGACGACGGGTGAGCCAGCTGTGTCGACAGAAAGTCCAAATGCGACCAACCTTCATAGGCGGCTATAGCGGCTGAGGCGGCACTCAGATGCTGGTAGTAAGCGCTTGTTGGCACAAAGGCCGAGTTTAGAACACTGTTGGGAAATTTAGAGTTTTGTACTGCCATTGTGTAGCAGGTTTTAGTTTTTTTAGTTTTTCTTAAAAAATATTAAGTTTTTTTTTTTTCTTTTATTTTTGAGTTAACGGTCAACGTGTGGTGATTTGAATTTGATATGTTAACTTAATTACAATGTAGACTTAGAACCGTTGTGTGGGGCGAACTCACGACAACTGAGTGCGTTGACTAGCAAACGTTCTCATATATGGTTATAACACAAGCGTCTGCGATAAGGAGCATACATCTTATCAGCGCGCTAACTTCTACATAGAAAACGACGAGTAGTTGTGGAGAATATGCGGAGTGTTTAATAACGCAGACAGGCGAGCGGGGGCGTGCGAGAGCGAGCGGCTAGCCGCTAGAACTATGGCTATCAGCCAGACAGTCAATGGGGTGGAGTGAATGGCTATTTTTAACTGGTCTTTTGTTGTTGGTGCTTTTTGTTAATGCGAAACCCCCGTTTCCTGCTTATAACGGGTAACGGATAAGGCAGTCGATTTCACGCACTTGCTATCGCATTCCATTCACCACTAATTCACCTGTTCACGCACCGATCGGTGGGTTGCTCTTATCTATCCGGCGGCGGCGATTGCCCGTGTAAAACCCAAATTTAGCTCGTATACGACTACACATGGACGATCGTTGGTGTTCGTTATCGCACAACGTGAGGCCAAGCGCAAGTAAGTATGTACGTATGTACAGTGCAACCTCCCATAACTGGACACTTATGGTTCAAAAGTTTTTGTCCGCCTATGGAGGTGTCCTGCTATGAGATTGAAATTCATAACTGAAAGTAAGCTTTTTAATTTTTTTCATTGTGGATCCCGTCAAATGCTGACTTGCTGATGCTAGTACTAAGACTTTATGCTACACTGAGAAAAGAGTTTATTTACGTCAACTAAATATGTTTTCTTCAACACATGATTTAGTTATAATTACATTATTTGGTTATAGTTACCAAATGATGTGTTGAGAGAAATTTATTTAGCTGACTTTTTTCTGTGTGTAATGCTAGCTAATGTATGTTCGCTTTTTACCTTGAGTCCGTTTATGAGAGGGTTTTATCTTGACTCCATTTTTTGTTCATTCTTATTTTTTTTTTGCCTATTTCTGTGAGGTCATCGTCCGCAAAGGGCAGGTGAAGAAAAAACTCAAAAACTAAGTGCTCGCGGCCGGTCTTGTTCGGTTAATGGAGGGCGAATTGTTCCAAAACGCAACGTGAAATATTTCCCATGTTGGCCAATTTAAGCGTTTTTTTTCAATTTCAGGTTGGTGCAGTTGGAGAAGCTTTTAAAACAATTAAAATTGATTTAAATGCAAATATTTATACCGTTAAAAGCCTTTCAAGTGGTTTTTGGGCCCGAGGAATCTGAATTCGCAATTTGTTGTGTGCCAAAAACGGCCGTTGGGTGCGCTATGACGCAAGAAAAATGAAGGAAAAGTGAAAACAATGTTTCTCGACCACTTTTCTAAACAATTTTTTTGCAATATATTTTTGCACCCAAGCGCGGTCAGCGGTCGTTTTTGGTAAAAATTAATTTGCAAATTCAGATTCCTCAAACCAAGAAAAGACTTTTGATGGTATAAATATTTGCATTTAAATTAGTTTTAATTGTTTTAAAAGCTTCAACTTCAATTGGAAAAAAACCGGTTGAATTCGCCAACTTGGGAAAACTGAAAAATTACGACCACCTTGTCCGCTCATTGGAGGTGTCAGCAAGTAGAGGTAACACTGTAAGTGCATATGTTGTATATATGTACTACATATATGTAAGTGGACATCGTTGTCATCGTCGGTGTTGTTGTTGTCATCTGGTTTGGCATTGACTGTTAGCGCCGCTTTCGCTAGGGGGCCTCTAGACTGTTTTAAGTACAAATAAAAGCTTTATGGCTGGTTTAGGTTGCTGGAGAGGAGCGCTGGGTGAGGCGTCAGCGGTAAGAGAGATAGCATGACACACGCCACAAGTTGACTATATACGGATATGTAAACCTGTGCACCTTTTGAGAGCTTATGCGTACTTGACGTCATTTGATTTTTGTACTTCAATCACTCTGTGAAAGACAGCATTTCTTGGGGGTGTCTGTGCGAGTGGGTCGCGGGCGGTGTATCGCAATAATATACTTCAAAAATACATATCTCCTGATCTCTGATAACTCACTACCCTGTTCACAATTTTCAGCTAATCGCGCCACGATGCACAGTGTAACATCTCCGCATAAATTGTGGATAAAAAAATAGTAGTTACACGTGTTCGGAGTTCAGGCACCGCTCAAACTACATAAGTATGTACAGTTGTCCACAAAATAATAGGAGTGTGATATATTCTTAATTGTTTGTTATCTAAATTATGTTTGGCAAAAGTTTTCGGGTTTGTTATACTGTGCGACGTGACGGCAATCGAACTTAAAATTAGTAAAACTAACAACAAAAACTTAGCAAAGAACAAAACACGTTGCCCTAATCAATTCACCACCCAGACAGTATAAAAAAAAAACAAATAAAAAATCGGCAATAAATATCGGCATTGCGCTCCTTACCCCTGGCATTCGTACACTTGTTCACTTGATATGGTGATTTTTTTCGTTACTTTGTTTTTGTTTTATTTTATTTTGGTGTGAAAGAAACACGAGCAGACCAACCTAGAAGTCTTATCAAACGTCTGCGCTTTAATTCTTTGTCGAATCTAAAATCCACATCGTCTACAACTGCGTGGCTTGAGAGGGGATAGTCGTCGTCGTTTAAAGTCTACTTACGATGGCATGTGCCAAGTCGCTGAGTTGAAATCGTAAGCGTACACACGCAAATTCATACATACATACATTTCCTTACGTTTTTATTAGTGATTCACTACACCAGGCTTTCCCAAAGTGGGTGCCGCGGTACCCTGTCGGAATGCAAACCGGAGAAGAACTTTTGATGAGAGATATACTTGAGACTTACACCACTAGCGACGAAATTTTTAAAAACTATCGACAAATTTGTACAGAACAATGGTTTGAAATTGAGCATGTGTGCGGATATTTGCAGTGATGGAGCAGGAGCGATGTCTAGGATGAAGCAAGAGGCAGAAAACGCCACGAGAAGTCAGTGTAGGATCCCTCGGTATTCCCTGGCGACTAGGAAGATGCCGCCACTAGATTTAAAACCCATATTGAATGACGTTGCGATGATAACAGAGGCCTGCGAAATTAAATTACATCTTTGGTTTTTTTCTAGCACGTCGAGATTTTTTTTTATTGGTGACATGTATATTTTAGAATGTCTAGCAATTTGGATGAAAACCCTTTAAGTAAACAAAGTAAATCAGAAAAACGTATGTAACTTCGAATTTAACGCCAAGAAAATTTAAATATAAAATTCAAAAATTAAAATAATTTTTCACTTAAATTGCTTTCGTGAAATTGGCTGTTGAAGTTCTTAGCGTTAACGCGCATTATCAGCGTTTACTTGGAACGTTTAGAAAAAACCATTGTCGAATATTTTCCCAACATTGACTCTGAGGATGTCTACAGTTGTGATAACAGATCCAAAAAGTTAACCTACTGGGATGACAAATTAAGCTTTTGAAAACCTTCTGGACATCAGTGACGACAGCACTTTGAATATTAAATACTACGAAGGGAGCCAGAACTCTCTTCTGGATGCAAGTGTATGCAGAAAACGCTGCTGTTGGCAAGATTGCATTAAAAATACTTGTGATTTTTGCTTTTACATTTCTATGTGAGACTGCATTTTCAAGAAATGCTTACATAAACAAATAATTTTTAAGCAGAAAACAAAACCGGCTTCAATTCTCATATACAAATTTAAGATTATCGGTTATATCTTCATTATTCAATGATCGGATTTGAACCAAATTAGAATGGGACCGCCTGTGAGGTAACACCTTTCTTCTTAAAAAAAGAATTATAGTAATCGGTTAACGTGGTCCAAAGTTATACGGTAACATACATAAAAAAAATAAATATTAATAAAAAAATATTCCGACGAATTGCTAACCTTCTCCTTTTTGTGGAGTCAGCGTCAAATGATTTCCGGGTAAAATTGTCAAATCTCCCAATAAACTTAAAGGAAATAATGAAATCATCATAGCAGTTTCACTCCTCACATTCAAGCTAAATGAGCATAAAGTTTGCATTGTGTTTTCTCGCTTTCGTAGACATTGGAAGAGTAAGGGTGCCGCGAATTTTTTTTAGCACAACAGGGGGGCCGCGGTGAAAAAAGTTTGGGAACCCCTGAACTACACCAACGAAGTCACACTTATCTAGACTGCGGTGTACGTACGTATATATGTATTGTATTAAAGAGCTGCGCAAATGCATTTGAATCGCGGAATAAGACTTCTCTCGCAGCGCACTAACGTTCCCAGTATTGTAATACCCATGTTTATGCTGATTATGTCCAATTAAATATTTGTTGTCCTCCTAAACGTACTAATATTTTTTATAGTAAAACCTTGAATTATGACTTGACTCGTAAGAGTGAGCCTCTATAAACGGTCTATGCCTCAAGCCAGACAAAGCCAATTGTTTCCTAACTCATAGGAAGTCCTTTTGTTACGAGTAAGTTGGATGAATTGCAGAATATGGTCAGATGAAAACCTGCCTGGCGACTGGAATTTCACTGTGCTCTGCCCAATCCGCAAGAAAGGCGACCCTGGCATTCGCGCCAACTACCGCGGGATCAGTCTCCTAAGCATAGGTTACAAGGTCTTATCGGGTGTATTTATTGTGTAAAAGACTGACACGGTCAACGAACTGATTGGACCTTATCAGTGTGGCTTTAGGCCTGGCAAATCCACCATAGATCTGGTATTAACAATATAAAATATCTTGGAAAAGACCCGCGAGAATAGGATCGACACACACCATCTATTTGTCGATTTCAAAGCCGCTTGCGACATAACGAAAAGAAGTTTTCTTTATGCTGCGATGTCTGGATTTGGTATCCCCGCAAAACTAATACGACTGTGTAAAACGACGTTGAGCAATACCATCAGCTCTTTAAGAATTGGGAAGGACCTTTCCGAGCCGTTTGAAACCAAACGAGGTTTCAGACAAAGTGACTCCCTCAGAGCATACCAAGACGCGTATCACTGTTGACAGTTACAAGTTTGAAAAAGTAGACGACTTCGTTTATTTGGTAACCAGCGTTAACACCAATAATAATGTCATCCTTGAAATCCAACGGAAATCACTCTTGCCAACAAGTGCTACTTTGGACTGAGTAGGCAATTGAGGAGTAAAATCCTTTTTCGTCGTACAAAGATCACACTCTATAAATCACTCATCAAGCCTGTGCTGGTGTGACAATGAAAACATCTGATGAAGCGGCTCTAGGAGTTTTCGAGAGGAAGATTCTGCGAAAGATTTACGGACCTTTACGCGTTGCCGATGGCGAATACCGCAGACGATTTAACGATGAGCTTTATGAACTTTACAACGATATAGAGATAGTTCAGCGAATTAAAATTCAGCGGCTCCGCTGGCTTGGCCATGTCGTTCGAGTGGACAGAAGGCCTCCTCTGCGTTGGAAGGACCAGTTGGAGAAGGATTTAGCTTCACGTGGAATTTCCTATAGAAGAAGAAGGTAAAGTGTATGGAATGCTCCGCACACTCTGATTGTCGCAGTGCTTAACTCCCTTCAATATAAGATTAGTCTTAGCTAGCGTTTTTATCGAGTTTTGGACTTTTGGGAATAAGATACTCTTGCAACAAAGCTACGATATGTACATATCTTGCGGTGGCATTAAGTAACTGCTCTACGCTAAGATCGCAAATTTAACTAGTATATACAACTTCGAGCGCATTTATGCAGCTCTTTAGTACATAAATATGTATGTATGCATATGCAAATATTGTACAATACATACTCATTCACTTTCACGTTTTCCCATTGAAGTACATTTGTATGTACAATTAATTATTCGACGCCACAGGTGGGGGTTTGCCGAATAGCTCGCTCTCCCAACCCCATTACTTCGCCGTCATGCTTTATCGTTTTGGTGCTAAGAAGTTTTTAATTTTAGAAGAAAGGATTAACTTGTCAAGATTTGCACGTCTGATGTCTGCAGCTCTTAAGCTTATCAAAGTCACTATGTGTAACTGTGTTTGAAACACGGTGTTTTATATAGCCGCCGAACTTAACTCTTTTATCTAAAAGTTCTTAAAGTTATCTCAGGTTATTTGAACAGCAGTTGGCAGCCAACGATGGTAATTAAGTTCCCTAAGAAACCAACCTGCTTTAGCAAGCCTATACTAAGCGTTTTTCTTGGAATAATTTTAATTCTGACTAAAAACTACAATTTTGGTGATGAATATTTTTGTAGACCATTTTTCGAATTTCTTAAATTTTGTGCGAAGTTTTTAACTTGGATTTATATGGTTTTAGTTATAATGTAAACCACATTTAAACAAAAATTAACGAAAAATATTTAACATAAAAAGCTTCGTGAATATCAAATAAAAATATCTCTGAACGCACACTTCTTCTGTTGCTCGGTTTATGCATGTATGTATGTATTTACACACTTATATAAAATCGTAACCCATTTATGAACTGCCAATATTCCTATCGCGCCTTTTCAGAATGGCGGGAAAGATAGAGATCGTAAAGAGCGTGTCACACGTGGAAATATTTGCAACTTGTCCACGCAAATCGCTGTCAAATTGGGAAAGAGAAATTTTATTTCCACGTGCCAGAACAGCCAGAAAGACCTTTCTGTCACCTTTCGGAAATCAGTTTCAAAAATTAAATTTGCAAGGTGTGACTGCAACTGAGAGAGCGCAAATCGATTCCGAAAATATACATTTTTCAAACTAACCGAGTGTTGCCTTGTGACACTGAGCGCGAATTTGTGAGGAATAATAAAGAATAATTTGAAATAAAATATTAGGAATAGTTTAAATAAATTATATATTTTGGAATTTAATTGTTTGGTTATAAATAATAAATTAATATTTAAATTGAAAATTAAGTTAATAATAACGAAGGGAAATAACAAACCAGCGGCAAGGCGGCTCACGATTGTATTTTAGTACCGAGGAAGATTGCACGAAATTCATTCGCTGTGTAACAAGTCAAAAATAGTTTTCAAAAAATTTCCCTGCAATTCGCCTTTCGGTAATAAAAAACCTTTTTCGAAAGACACTTTACACGAAAGGTGTGACTGCTCATGCAACTGCTTTCTGAAATTTCTCAATTTCTTTCCGAATTTGACAGCCTTTTCAAAATATATTGCGTTGTCACGTCTGACGCGTTCTCAATGCTTGTCTGAAATAGAAAATTAAAATGGATTTTGAATTTTCATGAGCGTTTTTTTGGGTATAGAGAAGAAAATTATGAGGAAATGCATATTTTGAAACTTGTAAACATTTAAAAATTTTCCGGGCTGGAAAATGCCTTTTGTTTGTCATAAATTCCATAATCATTTTGGTTCCTATAGAAAACGATTTGATACTAATGGGAACATGCTTCCAATAATTTTAATATTTATGATGCTTATAACTTTTCGAAATTTATGAGTTAAAAATCGATTTTTTGGTCTTTTACCTTTAAGCTATGAATTAGTGCAACTAAATACTAAGTACAATAGTATTTAGGTATTTATGCTGTAGTACTTAAATACCAAAGTACTATTTACTTAAGTATTTTGGATGTTATTAAATAACTGTTTATTTTCACAGCGCTGAATACTAAGTATAAAAGTATATATGTTTAGGTAGTTTCACCTAACGAAGCTTCACTAACTTACTTAGTACAAAAGTACTAAGAGATTTTGACTTCATTAAATACTGGATACAAAAGTACTTTGTATTTATGGCTTCACTTAATACTTGGTACAAAAGTTCTTAGTACTTATGAGTTGATTAAATACTAAATACTTGCTACTTATTTACTCAGTATAAAAAAGATTTTGGGATTATTTCGGGTCTTTGTGATTTTGTCGATTTCCTACTATTTGAGAATTTTTGGAACTACATATTTCGAGATTTTCGACACTACTTCAGTATTTTAGGGATTCTCGCGACTATTTCGAGGTCTTTGGGTTTCTCGCGACTTTTTCGGGATCTTCGGGATTCTCGGCACTATTTTAGAATTGTCGAGACTAATTTGGTATTCTCGGGCTGTTTCGGAATTTTTGGGACTACTTCGGCATTTTTAAGACTTTTGGGCTTTATTTATTTTATATTTTTATATCGGAATTTTCGGTACTGTTTCAAGATTTTCGGAATTTTCAGAAATAAAAGTTATTTGTGATTCGCTTAGCGGATCTGATATGACGTGAGTGACATGAAACAATCAATATACATACTCACAAAACTATGGACAAGCAGAGTAAAACTGCGTAGAATGTAGAATAGCAATATGGGTATCAAATTAAAAGGAAATTTCTGTAGAATCTGGCTTACAAGGACGAATAGGTATTGGAATTTACCTTTTAATAATTTTTTTTTTTGATCTAATAAAGTTAGAAGGACGAAATTCGAGGATGTGGTCGAGTGTATATTAGTGCTTAACATATAGTTAAAAAACAAAGCAAGTATTACAAATTTTCAAGGATATTCACGAATAAAGTTTTAAAAGGACGTTTTCAATAGCTATTCGTCCCTATGCGCCAAACAATTTAATCTACTTTAATTCTACAGAATTTCTTTAATTTGATAACCATATTTTTATTCTACATTGTACTAATTTATCATATCTTTGAAATTGAGGCAAATTAGCAGCCCCAGCTCGGAACTCTTTGCGATGAAAAGACCGACAATTTTTGCTTACAGAATCTCTCCACAGATGTGGAATGGCTTTGCTTCACTTGGCATTTCCAATTGGCGTCAGTTGGCGCAGAAGAGAAACGACTGGCTTGCTTTATTGAACTTTAAGCGTTCCTTTCCTTGTCAGCTCATGGGCCACGCAGTTTTGCGGATTGTCACTGTGGCCTAGCACCCAAATGAGCCTGATTAGAAAGTACTCTGGCGCGATTGATAAGGAGATCAGACATTCTCTTACTGATTGCGAGCGCACCATCATGACGTATAGCGTTCAAGGCCCTGATTGTCGCCTGCCTATTAGAGTATATGCCAAACCTCCCTAACTGACTCTTCAGCACTGAGTCTAGTTTTTTCCTTGATGGCAACTATTTTCGCCTCAAAGAAACTGCAGAATGAAACTAGTTTTGATAGAAAGCTCCCGACCTCCACCAACCCTGCTTCCAAGTTTTGATCCGTCCGTGAATACGTTCATTGCTCCCTTCTTCCAGTGACCCCGCCCAGTCAGCCCTATCTTCAGGGAATGTATGCTGCCCGTAGCCACCTTTCGAGCCAGTTAACCACCCGGTACAGGTGTAATGTTCAACATGACGTTAAGCGCTAGTGTAAAGTCCCACTAATACCGATTTGGGCAATCCGCCGTACCAGTTGGTTAGCAATTGTAGCTTTCTCTAGTTATGTATGATTTCTTAAAGCCGATGAGTTACTTTAGGCAAGATACCTCCCCTCTTACCCATAGCTCCCCTGCAGCAGTACAAGACAACAGCCGCCTTTCAGTATTAAGTAGTTGAACCTGTCGGAAAGCTGCAGACGGACGGACACCGCCGATCGAAGGAAGAACCATATCGGGGACCTTATACATACTTCCTAGTAAACCAGACCAATTCGGTCATGCAGAGGCTGACTGCAAAGCTGCAGTTGGCCGCCCACCTGTTCACCACGAATAGGTAACTTTGAATCAGATTAAAAATAAGTGCCACATAATTTCCTCCAGAAGTCGTTTACAATGGCAATGCAGAACAGGGCAGAGAGAAAACAACTTTGCGGAGTGCTCGTTTTGACTCTACGCTGAGTGCTGGCCTTATTAGGTTGGTTTCAATCCCCATGGGTTCATCATAATTTACAATGACAAGACACTCATAAAATGTGTACGCAATTATTAATATTACACAAATGTGCAATACGTACAAATGTACATATATATTGTAAAACATCTATTTTCGGAAACCCTAACTGGTTATAGCAGGTTTATGGAAATTGCGCCGTCAGCTGCCCGATCTGAACTTTGCTCCGATTACACTGATAACAGCCCCCAGCTGATATGATTATACCAACATCCGCACAAATATACATTCAAGGTAATTAGAGCCGGCAAGCACAAAATTAATGGCGCCTATCTCATGGCTGGGCAAAAAAATTCCAAATACCGAGCTTCTCAGTTATGGGGTAATAAAGTTCATTAGAGTAAATGATTTTCCAATATTATTTTATTAAAAAAATTAACATTTTCTTTTCGGACATTAAAAAATTACACGCTTTTGTGGTGTGATATGCTGATGGCGGCCACACGTGCCAATCTCCAAAAAAAAAAAGAAAAAATATATAAAAAAAAATCGTAGCAGTAGTAATTACCAGTAAATACGTGAACCTTCAGGTTATCCGACAATCATTAGTTGAGTGGCATGGTTTATTGGCGTCTAGATTGCTAAATATGAATTTTCTATGTTGATGTTAGTGGATTCTGCCGATAATATATTTTCAAGTAAATTTCTGAATTTATGTATATGGAATCGTCAAATATCGGACAATCAGAGCTTCGCGTCTTGACTTTCCCGCTTAGGGAAACCAACTGGAGCTTTTGAAAACTCTGGTGAACGTGAAAGCACACTTGCTGTCAATCAACGAAATGAAACCTGCAGTGTATCTGCTCAACGGTGTCTTTATGGAATCCTTTTGTGACATCACACACAGCTCCCGGTTCCTCTTTGCTAGAACGCCAGGTTCTCTGGTGGTGCACAGGAAAGTGGGTGCAAAGCGCAAACTTGTCAGAACGCCCAAAAAGGGGCTGCCAGGTCGAACTGATTACCATACACTTGTTGGACGCTCTAAGGCAGTGTCACACGATTGGGCAGTTGGCCAAAATTTGGTGCAAATTGTATCTCAATCGTGTGAATGCACAAATATTTTCCTTTATCTCATTCACGAACAACAATTTGTTGATATTTTTCAACAGAAGTTCGCTGTATTGTACCAATCGTGGGACTAAAACAAAAATTATCTTCCCATTTTTTCTTATTTTGTTCCTATAGCCCAATATAAAAAAGTACAAATTTGTACAAATGTACCAATCGTGTGACACTGCCTTAAGAATAAATCGTGCAGATGCCTCTATTTCTTATTAAATGAAATTGTTTCTACTTGAAGTCTATTTCGACATTTTGTTTTTATTAAGTTTTGTATGGAGAAGAACCTTTCAACATTGGCTGAAGAATAACAATCCTTGAGTGATGTTTTTGTGTTTGAAAACAGTGGCTCATTTAAAACATTTCTGGTGATTCTTACTTTTCCAAAAACTCACAAATATTGGCGTTGACAAAATTTTTTTAAATAAAGGTGTTCGGCTCTTAGTTCTGTATTGCTGTCTATTCTAGCAATTTCATACTTCTGAAACAATAAGTGTATTAGTGGAACAATGATTTGCATATTGCCTGATAATACAGGAGAAGGGTACAGTTTTGAAGCCCATATTAGAATTTCGTCATTAAAATTAATTTGTTTTCTTCATAGTACGACAAATTTATAAACCACAAAAATGTTTTACGTTTTTTCTAAAATTTAGAAAATCTTCCTATTTTAGTTTTTGCTTGTTTTGGCAAATGAACAATTCTGCTTCTGCTCCACAAGACACCTCTCGTTGATCAATTTGCTGTATAACTTAACGAATCAAGTGCTGCCAAATTTTGACTTGAGAAGAAATTGTACTAAAAAGTGCTGGATAGTAGGAAAGTAGAAAGCACTTGAAAATGTATTAAAAAATACAATTGTATCGTAATTATCAATACTGGTACGTACGCCCAGCTACCAACGCTGCTGTACGCCAAGCGAGGTCTAAAATCAATTTGGAGTTTGCCAAATTTCAAAATAGGTGTCTTAGCATTTTGCTGTAGTGTCGTAGAGAAGTGCTTAAATTTTGTAAAAAAAAAACATACTATAAGGAGTTTTCGGGTATGAAAAATCTATTCATGCGCTTATCTTTTTCTTAAAACTTCCACCAGAGGGCGTAACAGTGAAATTGTTCCTCATTTTCTTCGAAACCTATTTTCGCAATTTGGCAAAGTCTAAACTGATTTTAGACTCATGGCTTCTTTGGCAAATTTACTTAGAATTACGCGTAGTATTCTCCTATGCCAAACGCGCATAGTCAGAAAAAATTAACCCGCCTAAGGTATATACTTTTGAAAGTGCTTGGCATCACGGCGGTCCGCGTTCGCATGCCACCCCACCTTCTCGCGGCGCAGAGTGAAGAAAATCACCAAGTGGCGATTAGGTTCTCCCTAACTGGTCGATCATACCCAAGTGTTTAATCGTCCGATTAATATGACGTGCGCACCCTAGCACTATCCCGTCCCTTTGTTGGCATACATAATTAGTTATGTAAAATAAAATTTATAACGTTTTAAATATAAAACGCGAGTTAAAACAAACGAAGTGGAAGGCCACCTCGTTGCTACCTGTGAAAGACTACTTTGACCCGGTTTAATATTTGGCAGCGAGAAGTACTATAATCATTTGCCGAATACCGTCACTGACGGTTGACAGTAAGGAGGTCGCCGACAAGTTGGCACGAGAAGTTCGCCAACTCTATTTATGACACGGGAACCACTTGTAGTCTTAGTCGGTATGGCTTTACTCAGACTACAGTTTGTACTGGAGAGTGGCACAGGTCCCTCGACAAGCTAGACTTCTCGAATATCCTTTCGATAGCAAAGATATTATGCCATTAAATATGCAGAACCGATATCTGGTTGCCGCGGGATATCTACATATTGGTGTAACCAGGCCAGTGGGCCGGTATTTTCAGGGGGCCCGGATTTTTACGAAAATTAAGTTGGAGGATACAAATATTTGCTAAGTTGATAAGTTTGTTTTAAAAAAAAAAAATGGCGAGGGGGTGGGCGGCACCTGTTTAGTACCGGGACCGGATTTACTTTTTGATGCCGAACGCTTCTCTGTATTTTTTTTATATTTCGACGATAACAATCATTAGACCATTTAGACATAAGAATCTGCCTCAATTTTGGAAACATACATACATACATATTTCTTTCTCTAAGCATTCTACATTTTTATTTAATTTTTTTCAGATCGTCATTTTAATTAAGCTGTCTGTTGCGCAAAGTACAAAAATCAACCATCTATACATACATACATACTTGTACATTATTTATAAATACTGCAGAGCACTCAGACAGCCACTTCTACCGGTTCGAAGTAGTTCGCTGGTGTGCTGATTAGAAGCGAGCAATCCCAATAGATTAAATGATCGACATTTCAACACAGCGATAACTACATACATACATACATGCACATATAAAGTCCCATTAGTATGTGGAATATGATCCCTGCAGTGAAAAGCCAAACCAGTCAGTAAAAATACTAGTTCATTAACTAGTATGTGCTAAAGCGATGGCCTACCAGTTCGACAATTTCGAAGAACTCAAGCGTTCAGCGACCCAGGCCAAAAACAAAACGCAATTAATTCCTTTCTTGCAAATGTTGGCTGTGGCGTCGCATGAAGACTACCGATTCTGGTTCTGAGATAGCAGGTTCGAGTTCGCTTGGAGGTGGTTAAGATTTTTCAACTTAAATAAATGTAAGTCAATATAATTATTTCAATTTAAATATAAATACGTAATAAATTTTCAAATCTAATTTCATTGCATACATACATATGGGAATATGTTTTTAATTTAATTTAAAAATTTCAATAAAACCCCTAAATAAAAAAATAATTATCCCTGCGCCAAATAGAAAGAAATACTTGTGCCTTAAAAAATAAAATAAACAAAAAAAAACTTTGTTAAAATTAAATTTAAATATTGCAATAAAAACGCTGAATAAAAAATTTATAAAAATTTCCCTGCGCCAGCTCTCGAACCTTGGACCTTAGGAATACCATGCCAGAGCTTTACTTTGTCGGCCATTGCGACTGTCGGAGCGCCGCGAGCAAAATGGCATGCTTATGCTTTTCACGCAAGAATGATAGAATACAAGATTGCGCCGATCAGAGAGGATTTTTGAGAATAACTTTTGTGTGACGTCACACTGGTGCAATTGCAAGTTGCACAAGTGTGACGTCATGCAAACAACGATTCTGTCAAATTCGTTAAGAGAGCAATAGCGGTCCGAGATCGGCGTAACCTTTGTATTCTCTCAATCGTGCTTTTCACGGGGGATGAATTGGCAGACCATCTCATCAACTGGTATAATGCTACTAGTTGATGCCGATGCGTAGCCTAAAGTTCTGAACACATTGAAAACAACGAGCTACGGGTCACAGCTTCCAATTTGTTATCTTCATTATCTAAACGCCTTGTCGATGACGACATGATTTTTTTAAACGCGGCAGCGACATCATGAATTTGTATGAGTTTGACATAAAAAATGACGAAGAACCCGGTCGTCACCAAAATCATTGAAAAAGGATAGAACCTGAACTACTTGGGCTGAAACGCAAACTGATAGCATTCTATTTTGTTCACAACTAGTAGCTTTCCCTGCAGGGATGTGGCAGAATTGCGACTGCTTTTTGGCTGGCAAGCAGACAAATAGGTTAGCTAGTCGCGACAAACTGAGATTAGCGAACGTGCTCACCGAAATAGACCGCTGCTGGTGGTATTACCCAACAAATTGATAAGCCTACGTACATGCGCGTGTATTTATATACGTACAAATGTACATAGTAAAGCATCGAATTGGACATGTGATGTGATAAGCAGTTTTGGCTGATCGAAAATGTCGAATATTTGTGAGTTATTTTATGGAGATATTGGAATATTCGATGATTACTGCGGCCTCATTGAATCGTTGTTGTGCTCTCCGCGTGAACTTTGTGCGTAACGAGGAATTGGATCAGCCTGCGTGTTATCACGCTGTAAATGTACATAAATGTACATGTATGCACTTAGTCCAACAGCTGGTGCTGTGCCGACGCTGTTCCACAATCAATTTGGTCAGGAATTGTACCAACGAGGGCGGTTGTGCGACGTGGCGACAGTCAGACAGGCCAATGGGTGCCACGCAATAGAACATGTAAATACATATGTAAATATGTACATACATATGTAAATATGTACATACATATGTATGTATGTAGATGAGCTAGACGAGCAAAGTCCAGCGCTCTGCGGCTATGGCTTGTCGTTGTTCGCTGCCTGATCCGGTACATAAATTACACTGATATTGTTTTATTATAGTCATAATTGAAGCCCACCCTCAGTCTCCGATCACAAAACAAAAGCATGACCAAAAATAAATTATCAACAAGAAATAGTATGGCAACAAAACAAAAAACCTGACCAAGAACCTATCATCACGCGCCACTCGACCAGTCTAGCCATCGCCCCACTTGATTTGAAATCTGGAATCAAATTTTGGTAATTCTTTTTTTGTATACATTCAGGGTGGTCAACGCAGTGTTTTTTTTTTTACGTAGAATACGTCTTACGTTTTGATATGGAGGCTATGCTCAAATGTTGTAGTTGTAAGTTTTAGAGCCTCACGAAGTCGCTTATTGCACGAGAACTAATGAAGCGATTTCAAAGAAAAGTGTGAAGTTTCAAAGACAAGATTCCAAACCTATCGACAGATTCATTTTTGTAAGTAACCAATTGGCTTATTTTGGGGTAAATATTGAGACTTTAAAGTGTCGTTAAAAGTAACTTCCATTTTCGGGATATATGTAGGTTCTTTGAAGTAATAGAAATATTATCGTGTAATAATACATTAAATAGGGTTTCCACCTGTGTAAAAAGTTAAACTCAAATTATTTAATAAGTTAAATTAATTACATATTAAAGTATGGGTGTAAAACGACATGGGTTAAAAATGTTTTTTTCTGCACTTTATTTAGGAGGCTTGCCATATGTTTTAGAAATTAAATTAAACCTAAATTAAGGGAATAAGATACAAGATTTAAATATGTATCGAAATATGGGTGTCACTGGAAAAAGGTTTGACAAGGTTTTATTTTTAAAATATTTTGAATAGGGTTGCCACCTGTTTTAAAATTAGAATTTAATTAAAGTGCGCATAAGTTAAATGAAATATTAAAATATGACGTGAAACAAGGTGGTAAGATATCCTTAGTTTGAGTACTTAGAATATTAAAGAAGGTTGCCATCTGTTAAAAAGGTAAACTCAAATTATTTAATAAGTTGAAGCAATTATTAAAAATATAGGTATAAAATAAAATTACATCCATTTATTTCTGAACTGTATTTAGGAGCGTTGTCACGTATTTAAAAAATCAAATTTAACTTAATTCATCAGGCACATGAAATATATAGCTATCACGATCTCAGACGAAACAGATATCTTTATTTTTTAATTATATTTAGGAGGGTTACCAGCTGTTTCAGATGTCTTAGCTAACTTATGCACAAATCCCAACACGAAGAAGAATACTAGTACGGGATTCTAGGCTAATATAAAAATTAATACAAATTTCTGCAGTATGAAAGCAAATAAAAATGAATCTATAGTAGTAATACACATCTAGGGACGTTCCGATACCATCAAATCTACTCAAATCGCTACTTCGATACTACTTATATGAGTGAACCAAATGTATCGATACCTACTTATATCGATAATTTTTCATCCTTTCATATGCAACGAAGCGAAAATAATTTTCAGGCGTTATCTGTGATATACTTTACGGCTACAAAGCATTGCTTGTACTTTGCTGTGGTATCACTAACTTTGTAAAAATATATCCATACTTTAGATTTTGGCGGTGACATTGCTTAAAGCAATTATTTTTCATAAAAACTGAGCAATTATTTTCCATAGAAAAAATGTGGCCGACAAGATATGGCACTTGCTCAAATCGATTCGATAAAAGTGCTTTTCTTTCGATACCAAAAAGGTATCGAAACAACGATTCCAGTAAAAAAAGTAGTTGGTATCGAAACAAAATTATCGAGTACATACTCGTATTTACTTGTATCGGAACATCCCTATACACGTCATGGCATACCTAGGCATATCCAAGGCATATCAAACAGGTAATAGCATTAAAGCAAAAACTACATATGCGTGTATTTTGTTGTTGCTTCTGGTATCGAAAGTGTCAAAAACTGTTTTGATTTTTTTCTTCTGCCATGTGAAATACAAAAAAATAAAAAATTTAAGTTGAAAAAAATAAAAATTGTTGCAAGCTTTTTCCTCAGTAAATTTGTTTGCTTCTCGAAACATTGATCCATCCTTTGTGCGAACGTGAGTTGGTCGAACGTTCCAAAAGCTGCTATTCAATCGCATGTTTTGTATGCAAATAGATTTTAACAATTTAAAATTTTTGTGAGAATAAATTAAAAATATTTGACATTTTCGAGACCAAATTATTTAAAAAAAATAAAAAATCAAATCAGCTGCTCTACTGATACTACCTGTTCAATGTACCTTGACTATATCTATTTATAAGCTGATGGTACATATGATTCAAGCAAATGAGGATATGCTTCTTGTGTGAAATATTTTATTTTTATCAGTATTTTTCTTTTAATCAATCTATATTGAAATAAAAAAGAAAAGAAATCCTGGCTAAGGCCCTGTGTACTATTAAGAAAACCAACAAAAAGCAAAAAGCACGACCAGAAAGCATTTTACAAAACGTACTATTTTTTGTTGATATTAATTTATGTTTTTTTATTTTATTTTGTTAATAAAGACTATTATATAATATGACATATTCTAAATTCGTATGTACACACATATTGTACGCATGTAACATTTCAGTTTTATGAATGAAAAAGCACCCAGAACTCCAGCTGCCGCTGGGACAATCATCTTTAGCACAACAAACGGCACAGTTAGCACGACCGGAAGTCAACACTTACTACTTTTTGTTGATCTTATTATTATGTTAATATTAAAGTTGCTATTTGTGGAAGTTTTTTCTTTTGTTAATAAAGACTATAAATAAAACATATTCTAAATTTGTATGTACACACATGTTGTACGTATGTAAAATTTCAGTTTTATGAATGAAAAAGCACCCAGAACTCCAGCTGCCGCTGGGACAATCGTCTTTAGCACTATTGAGAACAGCAACAAATAGCACAGTTAGCACGACCGGAAGTCATGGTACAACACTTACTATTTTTTGTTGATCTTATTATTATGTCAATATTGAAGTTGTTAATAACGGAAGTGTTTTATTTTGTTAATAAAGACTATAAATATAACATATTCTGAATGATTAAGCGCCCAGAACTCCAGCTGCCGCTGGGATAATCAAATAGCACAGTTAGCACGATCAGACAGCATGTTACAATACGCAATATTTACTCTTGATGTTTGACGTTATTGTATTTTGTAAGAAACTTGGCTTAAATTTCCTATGTTCTTGTGTATGTATGTATGTATGCATAATGTTAATATTAAAGTTGTTAATAAAAAGTTGTATTATTGTGTAAATAAAGGCTATAAATATATCTAACATATGGGCATTTCCTGCATTACGCACGTTCCATCCTAGCACTCTCGTTTTCAGTATATAAATTATAGTAGGCTTTGAATCAGAATTTGTCCATAAAAAAATATTTTCCCCAAATGGTGCATAGCCACTATAAGGCTGCACACAGAGTGCTCTTTGAACACTCCATACGAATTAATCATAGCGCTTTCGGTTTTGAAAGCTAATATTATTCCCTTTCACGGGAAAATATTGGCATTGAGCCACAATTAGTGCTTGACCTTTATTTGAATAAAAGTAAAGGTATTAAATTTTAAGAAAAAAATAATGCCGAATTTCCACTAGGCATTGAAATAACAAAAAATGTATACCATTTAAAAAAAAATGTCACGTGGAAATGAACTTTAGGTCTATTTTTTAAATTATATGACACGATTTTTAAAAACACATTTTCCAAAGTTAACGGAGCGGGAAGGGGAGGGGATTTGAGGAGTTTTTGGCACAGCTCAATGTCCAACTGAAAAATTTGTATTATATATATGTGTTTTTTGCAATAGTATTGCCCTTACCAATACATAAGTATCTCGAATATAAGCCAGATCGGATCATAACTAAGATTTTTAACAATAACACGACTCCAGCGCCACCAGGCAGGTCAAACTGGGAATCTGAACAACTACGAAGAGACCTTACTCACACAAAAAAAAATCCTTTAAAATGCTCACAAACAAACGAACAGAAGTATTAAGGCTGGTATGCAGCTTTCTAGAAAACGGTCAAGAAAAAAATTGCCATTATTTCGAGTGTGTGCCCAAGGAATTTTGACAACTTGTACTTCACTAGCGTGTTGCCTCGCTCTTTCCTCAAGACATAATGGAACGGGCATATATTTCTGTTGCAAGCATGGGTTGTCTTGTGCTCTTTTTTTCACAAAAAACTTCAGAAAACCGTAGTAGAAATCGTAGCAAGTTTCTTAAGAACTGCGTATTGTCTGCAGGAAATTTGACTGAAGAAAATATCTTAGCCATTTCTTGTACGTCATTTTATATGGAGTTTTTGCTTTTCTTGAGAGCGGCATACTGGCCTTTATATGTATATACATCCAAAAAGACGCCGCGCCCCCCCTCTTAAATATCCCCAGTAGTAGAGTATAATACTATATGTTCAAGTACTTAACCATGAACACTTTCAGAGATGCGCAGTATGAAAAATATGGATTATTTGAGACGAGTAGAGTACTTGACTACAATGGACACATCCAGAAATATGCAGTATGAAAAACTCGATTTGTATGAGAGGTGCCACGCCCCTTTTCAATAACATCAATTTGTTCATGAGTATGCGATTAATGTCGTATGTGAGGTGCCCCGCCCCCCTTTCCAGTAGCTTAAATTTTTCTCCAAGAGTATGAGATTGATTTCATATATATCCCTACCAAGCTCCAGTACTCTACCAGGAACACTTCCAGAGATATGCAGTATGAAAAATTTGGGTTTTATAGGATTTGCCACGCCTTCTTCACTTAGCGCTATGAAATACACTTTGCGACCTTTTGCCCCGTGCTCATTTTCTAAATTGATTTTATATATCTCCATACCAAGTTCCAGTACCCTACCATGAACGCTTCCAGAGATATGCGGTATGAAAAATTCGGATTTCCATTAACATCCATTTTTCCATGAGTATGCGATTGATTTCATATATTTCCAAGCATACGCAAAAAATTTCATACAAATCGGTCAAGCCGTTTCGGAGGAGTTGACCACAAACACCGTGTCATGAGATTTTATTCGAATGGTGGCCACCCTATGCAAATTTTTTTCTGTGTTAAGTGTTTTCATACATTCGCAGTGCAATAGCATTTTTGCCGCTGGTTTAAATTAATTTTTTTTTAATAATTCAGATATCTGGCAACACCGGGTTTTAAATTTTTTCTTTACAAACCTTTTACAGACAGAGAGAAAAAAATTAAATAAAAACGAGGCAAATCCGTTGAGCCGTTCTTGAGTGATGCGATAACGAACGAACAGGAATTCATTTTTATATCTAAAGACTTTTTTCGAGTGGTGGCAACCCTGTTCAAATTTTTTTTGTGCATTCTCAGTAATGTACATTATTGCGTCTTATGTAAATATATATATTTTTTGATATTTGAAATATGTGGCAACACCGGTTTTCCAATTTCTTCTTTACGTTCATTTTACAGGCAAATACACAAAATGAAATAAACGCGAAGCAAATCCCTTGAGCCGTTCGTGAGTTATGCGATAACACATAAAAGCAATTCATTTTTACATATAAATTTTTTTCGAATGGTGGCAACCCTACCGAAATTTTTTCTGAATGAGTTGTTTTTATTGCCGCTCATTTATAATTAATTTTTTTTTGATATTGCTGATATCTGGCAACATCGTTTTTCCAATTTTCTCCTCACAAACCGTCTACAGACACAAAAGACACAAATTGAAATAAAATCGAAGCAAATCCGGTGAGCCGTTCTTGAGTGATGCGATAACACATGAAAGCAATCCATTTATATATGTACATATATAAACTTTTTTTCGAATGGTAGCAAACCTATCAAAATTTTTCCGAATTAATTTTTTTTGTGCGTTCTCAGTGAAATATCATTATTGCGGCTTATTTATAATATTTTTTTTCTGATATTGGAGATATCTGGCAACATCATTTTTCCAATTTTCTTCTCACAAACCTTCTACACATAGAAAGACACAAAATGAAATAAAAACGAAGGAAATCCGTTGAGCCCTTCGTGAGTGGTGCGATACCACACGTACAGCAATTCATTTGTATATATAAAGAAGATATGGCGGAATTATACCAGGTGAAATAATTAAGGCGAGAAGAAAAATTTTGACACTACCTTATTTGAAAAATGGCCATTAAAATTTAATTATAAGGCAGCCGAATGCCCGAAAATAAAGCGAGAAAGCTGTTTATTGCGACATGGTTCCATGGAAACATGGAACGGCATGTGGAGACCACCACGACACCAACCACCTCTTCACATGTCAGCTCAATCCCCCATAGCTAGCACCCCTTCCCTTTGGTCCGACCCCGTCGAGACAGCCCGCTTGATGGACAAACCGAACTAGGCGGGGCTTAGTAGTGCGCGCCGCTACAACAACAACATCAAAAAAGTAAACTCCAACTGGTGCTGGGGCAATCATCTTTCCCACTATTAACAACAAAAAGAACAAATAACAAGAAATAACACAAAGCTCAGTTATCACGACCAGACAGCATGGTACAATACGTAATGTTTATTGTCGATGTTTGTTGTTATTGTATTTAGAAATTTTAGATAATCATAGGCTATTATGTCTAGACTACAGACCTATAGCAACCAAAGGTGGAGCAGCAAAAAAAAAAAAAAACAAATACTACTTCAGACGGTGTAGGTGTTTAATAATTTGATAATGTGTATATTTTTGGTACTTGCGACTTAAAACAAATAAAAAAGTGCCACCTTATGTTGATATGCATTCCGCTATTTTACAAACAAAACCTGCGTGAAAATTAAATTAAAAACAGCAACATGGCAATCAGTGGCGGATCCAGCAGGGCGGGGTTTTGGGTGTTAAACTACGTGTCTGTCAGTGGCCGACGCACGGGGTGTGTTTTAATATGGCGCATATGTATGTATAATATGGCGTCTATGTATTAAAACACCCCCCGTTGGTCCGCCACTGACGGACACGCAGTTTAACCACCAAAACCTCCCGCTGGATCCGCCCCTGATGGCAATAGTACGCTTAAATAATTTAGTATTTGAGTTATTGCAAATTTTTGGAACCATATAAAATATAATAGGCTTTAGAATTATTTATTTATAGCCGACTGTATGCGTAGTGAAAATATGTATGCATGCATGTATGTAGTAAAAACGTCTTTCATCATACATATGAATGCAGATTTTAGATAAGAAAATGATTTATAAATTTCAATTACTGTAAAGGAATGAGTAGGTCAAATTTAAACAGAAGTAGTTACTGTAATAATATTTTGTAGGAGATTTAAAAAATCTCAAATTAGAAATGAAAGCAATCCATTTTTATATATAAACTTTTTTTTCGAACGGTGGCAACCCTATCCAAATTTTTTTCCGAATTATTTTTTTATGCGTTCTCAGTGAAATATAATTATTGCGGCTTATTTATAATACTGTTTTTCTGATATTGCAGATATCTGGCAATACCATTTTTCCAATTTTCGCCTCAAAAACCTTCTACAGACCGGAAGACACAAAATGAAATAGAAATATGATGGGCAAGCATGGGCCGCAATGGTTATGGTGGTTGATTTAACGGTGGTAATTTAATTTTGAGCCTTGGTGTCTCCGAGTGACTCCACTTGACGACTAATATGTAGGACTAATATGAAAACTACCATATCATCGAATTTCGTCCTTCTAACTTCATTAGTTTTAGATTTAAAACAATTTACACTTCTCTTTGATATTTATAGTTACAATATACATAAATGAAGATACTGGAATCATTACACTGTACAGCGTTCGGCTGGGTATTAGACCAAACAAATTTTTTAAGAGATTGAGTAAGCAAAAAGGTCAAAAAGTAATTTCTCCGTTTTTCGAAGTGCGCCTCCGAAATCGAGATATGGGCCTTCGAAATAGGACCTTTGGTAAAAAAAATTTGTTTATTATTACATGTAAATAACTAAAAAACAAAAATATAGATCTAGTCCGCCTTTTGCTCTTATTTAAATGGTATATAACTTTTTGTGTGCAAGCTTATATTACAGGTGCTATAAGGGCTCAAAGGTCAGCACTTCGAAAAATTAAAAACCTTATATTTCAAACAATTTTGAACTGATTTTTAACTTTAACTGATTGGTATAGTTGTAAACATAATTAAACCACCTTTCTTCTGATATGCATATTTGCATACAGTATGTAAAAATTTAAGAAAAACCCCTTAAAAGCAATAACTATTTAAACCGTACATCATACGGTCAGTTTATTCTTTTAGAGCGCATACATGGTTCAATAATAATGATTCCAGTATCTTCATTTATGTATATACATATATTGTAACTTTCAATATCTTATAAAGAGAGGTGTACATTTTTTTACGAATAATTTTTTTTTTTTTAATAAGACTAATAAAGTTAGCCGCTGTGGTGTAGTCGTAAGCAGTGCGCGCTTCCACTTCGAAGGGCCTGGATTCAAACCCTGGTCAAAGCAACATCGCAAAAATATTAGAAAAAAGGTGTTTTCTTAACAGCGGTCGCCCCTAGGCAGCAATGGCAAACCCAGAGTGTATTTCTGCCATGAAAAACAGCTTCTCATAGAAACACAATCGCCGTTCCGAGTCGGCGTAAAACTGTAGGTCCCCTTTGTGTGACAACATCATGGCGCACGCTACAAATCGGAGGAGAAGCTCGGCCAAACACTAACATATGTGTAAGCGCCATTCTATTGTTATTGGCTGAATTTCTTTATTCATTCTGAACGTTTGGAATAAACTTTTTTGTTTACTTATTCTTTAGAACGTTCCTGATGATATGTTAACGTATATTTCAAACGTATTCTGTTTATTCCGGCTGTGAAATGGGATTATCCGGAATGTATAAAGAAACGCAGCCATTATTATTAATAATAATGTTAGAAGTCCTAAATTCGATAATGTGGTAGTTAACATATTAGTCCTTGACATATATTTTTTTCAAAAATAAATATTTAAAATTTCCTAGGATATTCAGGGATAAACTTTTTCAATACTTTCAATACTTATTCGTCTGGTGCACCCAGAAATTAATTTTTTTTCTATTCTACAGAATTATTTTTTTTAATTGATACCCATATTGTTATTCTACAATGCACCGAATCTTTTGAATAATTTTTTTATGCAATCGTATTCCAGTAATGTCAAAGTCCTTTTAGAAAAAATCCTGACGTCAGAGAGAAAATCTAAAAAAAAAATTTTAATATATTTCGCCCCCAGTTTTGTGAATATATTGATTTTAATCGCTGAATTCCTAAATCCTTCGTGTTCTTTTCACTGGATTGTTCAATTGTTTACGTCACAAAAATACTTTTATTATTAAAAATCTACGGTTACTGTTTATTAACAAATTGTATTCAATACAACATCTTTATAGTCAGCAAAAGCTGCATATTTTTACTACTATGAGTACAACTAAGAAATCTGTGGCTATTATTTATTTTCGTTCTTTATGGCACAACTTGAATTAAATTTATTTTTCGATATTTTTATTTATGCAAATGTTTTACCTGTTGGTTTAAAATTTTTTTATATTAGATACTAGCTTCATATTATTTATATACATATCTATGTACATTATGGACATACGTATCGAATTTCTTAATTAAATGTATGTTTCCTAAACAAAGTCTTTATTTTGTTCAGTTTTTAAAATATACATCACTCCCCATACAAAAAAAGTCGGTACTGTTTTTCCACTGAAATTATAAAATCTATTATGTTTTAAGACTTCCACCAAAATATCTCTGAAAAATATTAAGATTTTCGTGAGCTGGACCGATTTGAAAATACCTCCAAAAATTGAGTTTTTTAAAGTATTTTTTGAAAACAAAAAAAAAACAATCACCTCAGATGACAAAACAGTTTCAGCTTAAAAAAATTTGAAGAAAAATATTTAAAAAAATGTTCAACGGAATCATAATAATGATAAGAAAAAAAGGCGTGAGTACTAGGTACTCATGAAATTTGATGTGTAAACATATGAGAACGGTAAAGCATAAAAGTACGTTTACATATAAATATAAACTCAAATCTCAATCTGTCAAATTGGTTGTGCGTGTTATTCACACAACTCGAGGAAAAGTTGAACTTCTTCTCTGTGCCACTTTTTTCTGCTACATATATTATGCTATTTAAATACATTTTAACTGAATATTCGATTAAAAATACCTTTACAAAATTCATTTGTTCTTTGTGCAATCTTGTATTAGCTCTGATCCAGTACTCAATGAAATTACAGGTTTTTACACGAACTTGCAGGAAGTTACAGGAAAATAGATCCCGTACTCCAAAGTCATATAAATGTGAACGATTTTTGAAGAGTTGTGTAGAGATTGAAGTTGCAAGATTTTACCCGATGCTTTTTTGTTCCCGAAATTTTTGTTGTTACTCACTTTTTACTCTCACTTCAGAGAGGGATTTTGCTGTTTGTCCTTTTTCCAGGATTTTACACGAAAAGTATTAGATCAGAGCTATTATATCATCCACATATACATATGTATATTATACATACATATGTATATTCATGTATGTTCGTCGGTTATCAACGGTCCCAGTTAAAATGATATCAGTATTTTTTAAATTTTCGCCTTGCGAGTATCAAAACCAGTTGCAACAAATGAGTTCATACATATGTATGTGCATACAAATTTCCCTGCAAAAATTTATTGACCAGGTGGTCCACTGGGTCGTAGTTTTAAAGTATTTGCAACAAGTTGCATAATAGTAACTTGTTATGATGATCTGGACTAGAGGTATACGCCGCCGTCGATGTACGTAAATATCGGCGCGGCGGCGGCGGCGTTCGGCGTCTAAGGAATTTTGTACAAAATTTTCATGATGTATGCACATTGGNTGCAAAAATTTAAGGACCAGGTGGTCCACTGGGTCGTAGTTTTAAAGTATTTGCAACAAGTTGCATAATAGTAACTTGTTATGATGATCTGGACTAGAGGTATACGCCGCCGTCGATGTACGTAAATATCGGCGCGGCGGCGGCGGCGGCGGCGTTCGGCGTCTAAGGAATTTTGTACAAAATTTTCATGATGTATGCACATTGGAATACATCGTTTGAAGGAACTAAATACTACTCGTATAAAAACACTATTTTACAAAAAAAAATTACATTTTTAAAGGAGTTTTTTTTCGCATAATTTGCACCACTGAACATTTCCAAAAAAAGCGTAACTCAGAAAAAACGTAGGTAACACGTTTTTCGATCGAAAGCGTTTATTCCAGTTAAATTAGGGGCGAACAATACTAATACTACGATCAATACTACAACAATATTACTTTTTTATATACTACAACAACAAGAAAGTTATAACACATCAAAAACTTTTACGCCAATATCTCAGAAAGCAGTTTTAACAGAAGCGCAATTAGTGCATCTAAATCCTCAATTAATAATAATAATAATAATAGAATGGCGCTTACACATTAGTTAGTGTTTGGCCGAGCTTCTCCTCCGATTTGTGGCGTGCGCCTTGATGTTGTCACACAAAGCGGAGGGACTTACAGTTTTACGCCGACTCCGAACGGCGATTGTATTTTTAAGAGAAGCTGTTTTTCATTGGCAGAAATGCACTCAGACGTTTGCCATTGCCTGCCGAGGGACGACCACTGTTAAGAAAAAACCTTTTTCTATATTTTTTGCGATGTTGCTTTGACCATGGCTTGAACACAGGCGTTGCGGAGTGGAAGCGCGCATTGCTTACCACTCAATCCTCAATTATTGGAGATAAAACAAATAATATTTTGTTAATATTTTAAACACTTAATAAAAAGCAAACACTTTTTTTGCTAATTTTTACATTCGTAAGCTATTTTATTCTAGGTGGTTGTGTGAAAATTACGTTAGCATTCCTAAGCAGGGCTGCCAACTTAGCTCAAAGCGTGCCATTTTTGGCCCTGTTTTACTTCAAATGGCACTTAATTTTTAAATTTGGCACAGAGTGCCAAAATGGCTCTTTTGAGAAATAGTAATACTGCAATACATTTTTGTGAAATCCTTTGCGTGTACTTCTTTTTCTCAACTAAAAATTTCTAATGAATATAGTGAATACAACTGGTGTATCCTACTTTGGCATTGGACTTTTGTTTTGGAAATGTGACTCTAATTTGAATGCTAAATGGGAAGAATTATAAAGATCGGCACCTTTTTTCACTTTTGTTTTTCTATTTGGCACATTTTGGCACTTTTTTACCCTCAATACGGCACTTCATAGCCTAAGTATAGTTGGAAGCCCTATTCCCAAGAGGTGGTCAAATCTCATGAAGCGTTTGCTCCCGCGCATCGCAATGTCTTCTACACAGGGTTAAAGGCCCTCTTCTTCGTAAAAATTACTATTATTTTTCATTACATTCAGTTCTCCTTAGAAAAATTTGGCACTTAATATTTTAGTGGATATTTTAACCACCTATGAGCCATTTTTTAAACAGTGGGTCAGAAATGCCCGTTCTGGTGGAAGTTGACCAAACCTTGTTTTCAATATACATATAACCCGCAAAAAATCGTAACAACCCTGTAATTTAACATAACGGCTGATAAGATTATTGCAAAAAATTTTGATATCGACATAAATTACCCCAATAACTAAACTTTTTAAATTTTTTTTTATTTCTTTAAATTTAAGTAGTGTATACGGATTTGTAGAGAAAATAGAGATGTATTTATATACGTCGGACTTTCTTCTGTTTGCTCATCCATCAGCGGTAGACACTCAACATTTTAACTCAAGTAGAAAGTAACGTAATTTTAATTTGAAATTAATTAAATGAATTAATTAAATACAATTACAATCTGAATTCGCATGGCCAATGCCTAACGCTGACGTGATGACATGATAAGATTAGTAGTTTTATGTCTCTTTGGAATCTACCTTATGGTATTCTTTTTCAAGTTGACCACGCCGCCGCCGCAAAGCCTGCCGGCGTAAACCTCTAATCTGGACCACTTCAAACGTAAAAAACTGATATATGTGTTGAACACCACCTCTTTGTGGCGCATCGGCAATATCATTCGACAGCGGTGGACCGGGAGTTGTCCCATGTTATGCAGCGTTGGACCAAAGGTGGTCAGGTCCAATGACATCGTAATGTTAATGTAACCATATTTTTTCCATCTATTCGGACCATTTTGGATACTAGTGTTGCTTACAAGGTAGCGTGGTCCTGTACTAGTATTAGCAGGGTTAAGTATGTGTCCATATAGGTATAAATCCGTATATATGCATGTGCTGACTTTGCATAATCGGAAGTAATAATGCAGTTCCTCTTACTCTGCATATGCCTAAATGTATGCAACCATTTACAATACCAAGTAAACATAAGTTGCTTCTAACGAAATTAAAAATTTTCTGCTGAAATACACAATTTTGAAATTAACGAACAACCGTACCATACTGTGCATTGGCGCATCGCGCGTAGTTCCTACCTTTTTCGCTGCAGCCTTGTGCATTTTTAGGCGCAGTGCTACGAAAAGGAAACGCATGCACAAGGTTGCAAATTCGCAGGGTGCAGTTGATGATTTTTGACGTAGAATACGTCTTACCTTAAGGTATGGGGGCTATGTTCAAATGTTGTAGTTGTAATTTTTAGAGCTTCACAAAAACGCTTATTGCACGAGAACTAATAAAGCG
>NW_016157122.1:771197-776604 GCF_001687245.7 Rhagoletis zephyria | reverse complement strand
TAAAGTTTCCAGAGGTGAAATTTTAGGTAGCACACAATTTCTTACACGCATGGTTGCTTTTCAGCACTCATGAAAGAAACTTAAGAAATATTTGAAAAAAAGTTCATATAGTACATTAATTTTTGAATGAAATACCATATAATGTATGTACTCTGGTTAATAATATCAAAAAATGTATTAGAACCACCGTTTAATGTTATATTTGATACAAATTAATATTGCTGCCCCGAACGCTCTGCGCCTTGCCACTGAATAATAGATTTACTTAAAATTACATCCCTGGTCCTTGTTCTTTCTGTATCGCATCGTGGTGAATTCACATTTCTCAGAAATTTGACAACAAAACAAAACAAAGCGATCCCCATAAAGGACTTCACCACAGTTTTTTTACTGGATATACTGAGATCATGGGTTTTCGTTTATTTTCAAAACGAAATGAATTTCCCCCGAATAAATGTAAAAAACTTGCTATTTTTACCAAATGGTAGGGATTATGCTGAAGAAATGTACGGTGTAGGTAATATCTATGTAATACTTGATTTAATTTTAAATTGTTTTTATTGTTTTAGGAACTGATGCTATTGGCTTCAGCCGGCAAAACCGTCGCTGTGCTTACACATTGTGGGTCCACCCCGGAATTGCTACCACTGGCCAAAAGACTCGGAATAGAGGTGTACAAAAACAAGCAGGCATTGCAGCGGTTAATTTTTATGTTGGTATCCACAATGGTAAAAATAATAATAAATGTTTTCATACGTAATTGTTTTTTTTTTTCAGTTGTTGCGAAAATGTTGGTGCAGCAGTAAAGAAGTTATTGGACTTGCATGCCTGGAGGGTGAAGCCCAACATAATTGTAATAGATCTATATACCTTTGTGACATCTTTTGCTCAAGACATATCTAAACTGAATGCAGACTTTTCATATTTACAAACTTTGGTTCAGTGCATTTCAATTTTGCTCAATTTGATGGATTGCTTAAAAGACGATAGATCAAAACAAGGACTTATAGCTTACCACCTGCCACCAACAATACAATCCGAAGTATTTAGCGTTGTGGTTTTACAAAATTGTGATGCCCTGCTGACGTTCCCGCAAGTAGAACTTATAAGTGATCTTTATTATAGTAGCCACACATACGGCGACTTCAGAAAGATTGTCGATGTGATAAGTTTGGCAACTGCCAATTGAAGAACTTGCACCAACATTTCTGTAAGTTAGACTCGTATTTATGTGTAGGCACCCACCAAACAATTTTTGTTGCCGGCAATAAGAAAACGTTTCCCACTCGGAAACAAATTTATTGCCGGTAATATTGCGATCGTATCGATTTCCTATTACCTCGCTCTAAAACGTCCGCCGAATTCAACTTGCTTGGGCGAGTCGTTTTCTTATTACCTGAATGAGTAATTTTCTTAACGCTTAAACAAAAAATAAAAAATAAATAAACAAAAAATTAGTTAAGAACTGGATTATGTACCTTTTGTTTTTTTTTTATTTGTATTGTATTGTATACTTAATGTTTAAGTTTTTAAACGGTTTTGTCTGGAGCGTATCTACCGTGTAAAAACAGAAGTAGTAGTGATATACACTTATGATCAGCTAATTAAGCCAGCAACATTTTGATCAATTTTGGCTATTTTTCTTTTGTTTATTTAATGTTTATTATTTTTCGATAAAAGTCTAGCTCATTATATAACAAACATCACATAAATCCAGATTTCAAACTTTGTGTAAAAATTATGAAAAATCTGCTAAGTTTCAGCTAGATTTTCAACTTTTTATTCAGATTTTCAGATATAGAATTTTTCGAGTATGCAGTTTAATAGCCCATTAAATTCTAGGGTAATAATGTGCAAGTCTTAAGTTGCTAAAAAATCGCGTTGGTTTTTAATATTTTTTTTTCTGACTTCATGACGCATTTATCGAATTTATTTTGTATGGAAAAAAAAATTTGTATGCAGTCAGAAAAAAAAAAATTATATATCAAAAAATCTGAATAAAAAGTTGAATATTTAGCTGAAATTTTGCAGATTTTTCATAATTTTTGCACAAATTTACGAAAGTAAAATAGCCGAAATTGATCAAAATGATGATGCTGGCTTAATTAGCTGATCACAAGTGTATGTATGTAAAATCAAACATTTTAAAGTCGTTTTCCCCAGTTTTGTATATTTTTTTTTTGAGTTAGTAACTATTGAAGTAAATGAGCGATATTCTTTTTTTATTAATAAAAGTTTTGTATTTAAACTTCATAATTTGTTAAATAGTAAATGTAATGGCTTCAAATAACTAAGAGATTACTCGGGTTGGCTTTCCTTTATGGCCGTTCGTTAAAGGGGCGGTGGGCGAAAGGTAAGTGGGCGTGGCGCCTTTAACCCACCTTTTTGGAGAGGGAATGAACCGCCATTGACAAAAATGCAACCCCCGACCACGTAACTCCCCTATGGTTCGCTAGGGACCCCTTAGAAAAATTGCCAAAAATCTCAATTTTCATTTGCGTTTACTCACTTGAAAAATGTTAAATATTAATTTGCACAATACATTTTTATATACACATTTTTATATACAAGACATTTTTATATACAAGACATTTTTATAAAACACCCAGTACCCAAAATAGACATCACTGGGGCGGCAGCCTCAGGTTTACCACACAGAAAGGGAATTCTAGTTACCTCATCCTTTCCCAAGGTTACATCACTGGGGCGGTAGCCCCAGTTAGATCACGCAGAAAGGAGAATTCTACGTAGTAAGGGTTATATGTAATCCCTAAGCGCGGCCGAAGGCCGCCTACGCAGAAAGGAATTCTACGCAAAAATACTGTGGACGCAAGTAAAAATTGCGATTTTTGGCCATTTTTCTAAGGGGTCCGTAGGGAACCATAAGGGGCCTAGGTGGTTGGGGGTTGCATTTTTGCCAATGGCGGTTCATGCCCTCTCCAAAAGGGTCGGTTAGAGGTGCCACGCCCACTCCCCCTTCGCCCACGGCACCTTTAACGAACGGCCATAATGGAAAGTTTCCCCGATTATTCACTTTAATCACTAGCCAAGCTAAACACCGCTGAGTCCATTGTGGTCTGATTTTTCGTAAAATCTACGAAAACTCTATCACTGAATCCATATATGAAGCTAGGAGTTCGGATTCAATTATCGAATTGTTAAAAACATTGAAGCAAAGTTGCCAATTACTTCGAAATGTACATGTTAAAAAGTAAATCCGGATGTTGTCTGCGTTTTTACTGTATACTTAATGTGACCAACCGTACTTCTTTCGGAAGTATAGTACTTCTTCTTTTTTCGCTCTTGTACTTTGTACTTCGAAGTACAGTCAAATGTACTTCTTTGCGATATTTTGTACTTCTCCGATCTTCTGGATCATCGTCGCATGGCCTGGGCGATAAATTCGTTCAAACCATTAAAAATTTCGCGTTTAAACCTACTTAATAAGGCTAATCTACAGCTCACTTCGTGACAGAACTGTCGCGGCGGAGTGGGGGCGTCTGCACTCAGTGCAGAGTCAATAGGAGCACTCCACAAGGGGGTTGTTGTTGTAGCGGCTACAACAACCCCGCCCAGGACGGTTGGTATCTCAGTCGTTGTCGTCAAGTTCCACTAACGGCAACCCTAGGAAGCGTGCAGCTTCTGTGGGGTTGGTCCACAGGGACAAGGCCGTTAGGGTTGTCGGGTTTTCCGGGCATGCGAAGAGATGTTTCGAGTCATGTGGGGTCTCTCCGCATGCCGGACACTCATTCGGCACTTCCTCATTCAATCTACTAAGGTACGAGTTTAACCTGCTGCAGTAGCCGGAGCGAAGTTGTGCTAGTGTTGTGCGAGTCTCCCGAGGCAGATGAAGCTCCGTCTCGTCTGGGGGTGGTATGCCTAGAACGGCATTCACAGGTCTAGAGTCTACATAACTCGAGACTGACTCCCTGTGAATGCCGTTCAGAGCCTGTCGGTAAGCTGTCGGGTTCAGAGGTTGCTTGATGAACCTCTGACTATGGCCGTCAGTTCATATAGATGCCTCCTGACGTGCCTAGGCGAGGGCTCCTCTGCAAGCAGCTGTCTGTTTGGGTGGCCACTTCTGTGGCTCCCGATCAGGAACTGCTTGCAGAGCATTATATTGTGCTCCTTTACGGGGAGCATTTGCGCCTCGCCGTGAAGATGGTGTTCGGGCGACATCAGGAGGGCTGCGGAGTTGGGTGAACGTTCCAAAAGCTGTTATTCAATCGCTAGTTTTGTATGAAAAAACGTTTCACATGCAAATAGATTTTAATAATTTAAAATTTTTCTGAGAATAAATTAAAAAATATTTGACATTTTCGATACTACCTGTTCAATGTGCCTTGGTACGTAATGAAAACTTGTTATCCTAGCAGCTGATTTCAAGGCGAATTGTGCTGATTGTCAAATTGATGTGTTTGTTGTTAATTTTTTGTGTTCTGAAATTCATCCTGCGTATAATTTGTTAGAGTAGTTTTTTGTTTTTGCGCTGCCGCTTTCACCTTGTACAAGTTCGGCTTGGCTTGTACTGTATTTTTATTTTTAAAATATGGCCACCGTAGCCATAAATGAATTTAGCCCCCATCCATTGGAAGTTTTTTGTAGCACAAATTACGTTGTGCATTAATTTGATACATATGGAAAAGGACCCTAGTATACAATGAAATGTTGGTTTTTTAATGTTTTATTAATGACCAACGTTTATTCATTTTCTGATAATGCGAATAACCGCCCTATTCCCACAACACTGACAAAACTCAGCAGCTGACTATTGCCTTTACTACTGCGCCTAATACTATGCCGCAAATTTATTTTAAACTCTCGAATGGTGACAATTGTCAGTGTTGTTGTTATGGCCTGCTGAGTACGCGACAGCGGCGAAACAACCTCAATGTTTATACATATTTAGTCTGTTCCTTTGAACTTCGGACTAAAACCTGTGGAACTGTCAAACTACAATTTTACTCTCTCAAATGAGAGTAAAAGGAGAACAGATTAAGAAGTGCATAGGAACGCAAAAAGCACTATTTCCTGTAAAAACGTCAAACGGTTTGTTTACATGTCATTGGTACTACACTGATTTGGCTGAAATATCACTAAATAATTATTAAAATCTATACATATTCAAATATTTCGTTGTTTACTTCCGTTTTTTAACAAATATAAGGTTCTTTGCTTTCACCGCTTTCTGTTTTTGTTTGCACATGTAAATCAGCTGATCGTTTGACACTTTTCATGAACTTACAGGAAAAAAAACTCCGGACTAAATCCTGTAACTTCTGACTAGGAACAGTTGCTCAGTTACTCTCTCAAATGTGTTCCCACTTACAGGTTTTATGTCAATAGGAACGACTTCCTGTAAGTTCTGACTAAATCCTGTAAACCGGACTGCTATTGGAACAGACTA
>NW_016157122.1:761377-770889 GCF_001687245.7 Rhagoletis zephyria | reverse complement strand
CCAAATTTTTAGTCCAAAGAATGGCAACAACAAAACTAACGTCAAATAAGAATGGAAATGTATGTACAAAACACATTCACACAAGCACAAGCACAATAAACACTTACTATATCAATTATTTTTTGCCTCCTTCCAATTTCAATTCATTTCTTTTACTTTTTAGATTGTTCTCACTTTTTGCGTATTCTTTAATTTCCGTTAATTTAAATTCAGTTGAGTTTGACACTTTTCAGGATTTTGCCAGAAAAATTCTTCTGACTAAATCTGACTACTTCGGACTGATGAGTCGCTCTCACTGACTGTTGCTCTCTCATTTTTGCTGTCATTTCCGAGTTAAGGAACGCTTTTTGGACTAAATCTGACTACTTCGGGCGTTTTCTGGGAGATAAGGAACGCGCCTATTGTGTTTTAGGCGCAATAATTGTGACAGTAGTCATACGATGAATTTTGTCAGTGTTGTGGGAATAGGGCGGTGAATATGCTTGAAAGATCTATGTATACCCATTTGCCGCAATTCAAAACATTAACTATTTTTCTTAATATTTTAATATATTTTCGAAATTGGCATCAATTTGAGACAAACAATGGATGCGGGTTAATAAGAACTTTTTTAAACGACACAAACGATTTGTGCAAATTTAAGAGCTCTATAAAACAAAGCAAGTAATACGCATTACAATTGAACGGCATAACCCCGGATTAGTGCAATTATATGATTCGTTTATTGGCCAATAGTAGACCTTTTATTTACGAGCTTATTGATAGAAAGAAAATTTTAAGTCATTATCATAATATTTAAGGAGCTGATCTCACAATAGACCTGTTGTTATTCCTATGACGCCTTTTTTGTTTTGGCAAGATTGCGTGCTTTTTTCATACGATTTTCAGCCTCGGCAACTGCTTTCGATTTCGTTCGTGATCAAGCTAGGAATTCCGCGACTTTCGCATTCCCTACAGTTAAAAGTGAACATTTTAATTTATATTTGCTATGTGATTTCTGGAATTGAATTTTAGATACTGCCGCAGTTGTTTACGACAACTTCATTAATTTATCTTAAAAGGCGATTTTGCGTTCAACTTTTGCTTTCAACTCACGCAGGGTTGCACGAAAAAAAAAAAAGTTGATTAGCTAAATGTTGGCTGGTGACCAACTTTGTTGAAAGCGATTAGTTGAAAGGCCGTTCCACAAGTTGAACAATGCAAACGCCTTTTTATGGCGAATATTTTATTTTTTTTATACTTTGAAATTTTTAGCCATTAAATTTTTTTTTTCGTGCACCCTGCGTGAGTTGAATGCAAAAGTTGCCTGAAAATCGCCTCGTGCGAAGGCCCTATTAACAAACAAAAACGCTACATCGAAAAAGGCAGATTTGCTGGTGGTGTTCAAAAAAAAAAATCCGCATAAGAGCAATTTAAAGCTATTTAACTTTAATGTTTACTTCATAAATACTAACCGAAGAACAAATTCACTTAGCTGTGATTTTTACATCCATATTTATTTGCCATAATATATTCTATGTACAGTGTTGTTTTAATTATCATTTTATAGCATGTTGTCTACTGATAGAAAGACCATAACCCTTCTTTTAAATAAAAACTAATTCATGTTGTTCAGACACCTAATCAAGAAAAAAATCTCATATTTTTATTCGTCCAAAAGTGAAAGGTCAAAATCAGCACTAAACAAATGTAACACATTCCTAAATTTGATACCTTAAACCCATTGCATTTCAGATTAATTTGCCAATTTTGCTACTGGTATTATCTTTCAAATATGTCACGTGTGGAAACTTCATGGATCGTGCGTATTTCTTTTATAAATTTGGACTTGCTTTGCAAGAGCTCGGAGAAGACTTAGGCCGAGGCCACGCAATGAGCGGCAAAGCGTAGGGCGGCTTAAAATTGAAATATATAAAATACTATTGAAGTGGCCATACAGAAATGCCGCTCAGCCGCTCGCCGCTTTGCCGTTCATTGCGTGGCCTCGACCTAAGATTTGCCTTATCGATAAGTATATAAGGGATAGCATAATTACCTAATTTCTGAATTATCAGAAAAAAGAAAAAAAAAAGAAAATAGACCACGAAATGCCGTCACGGTATGAAATTCAACCCGAGAATTGTCTCTTATGCACTATAAATTGAATTTCTGATTAGATACTGTCGCAGACAACGCTGGGTTTGAGTGTACACTCGCCATGTTAAAAGTTTTGCATTTTTTATATCGCATATATGTACTTTTTGAATATGAATGCTTTAGTAAATGGTAATAATAACTACATTTATATTTTTGTTTTATTTTATGTTTTAGTCTGTTTTATAATTAGATTATCATCATCGTGGGTGAAGCACTCCACACGGATGTTTTCTTACTATTCAAAGTTTCAAAGCAGCAGCAACAAATTTCTGATGTTGATGGTATTTTTTTAATATTATATTATTAATATTTATAATAAGTTATCATATACCATGATATCGTCTGTCTCTCGTGATTATTTAATATTTTCGGTATACTTTGTATTTGCATTTAACTATGTATAGTATATATATAATTAAAATTTTTGATGTTTCACCTTTGCATTAGCAATTAATTTGGAAATGATGATACAATTTATTTATTTGCTGTTTCTGTGTAATATTGATTTGATTGCTTCTGAAAAAATATACTGAATTTCAGTTCAATGAATTAGTGTTGGAACAAAATAACTTACATATTAAATAGTTACAAGAAATATGATCAACATTATTTTACGCATCTACATAAGTATCGAATACATAATATTATTTAACGAAAAGCTACGCGGTCGCGGTCAACTCAGATTGGTCGGATAATTCCATTCCCGTTACATACTTTTTTATTCACTTCTTCGGTCAATGTAATACATTTAAACCTATTTGTTTATTATTACTAGTTTTGATTGACAAAACAGTATTTATTTTAAGATAAAAACTATTTTACTCACTAAAGCTAGTGGTGAAAGAACTTATTTGTAATTTTGTCACGACTCCAAACATTTCAATTTTGGAATATTTCATATCGGTAAAATTTTTTATATGCAATATACACATACATATGTATGTAGTTTTGCTACTATTCAATTATCAAAAATACAATTCATGTTTCAAATCCATCTCCTCTTCTACTATGCAAAAGGAAAATCCATTTGACTTCTATAAAGGATATTCAACTGCAGTTAATACAAGTTTTTGTGAGCGAACCCGTGGACAATCTTTCCTTCCTTTTATAGATTCGTTTCAAAATTATACAAAAGTACACTGTACATTTGTGTACGTAGTTCGGATGGGCGTAATCAGGAAAATCAATAATTGAATGAAAGAAAACTTACAATAAATTTGAATTCGTCACTCAAGTAATTTCGAATAACGAATAAATTTTCATGCATTTATATTTATTAATCATGCAAGAAATTTCAAATACGAATAAATTTTCATTCATTATCTAAGTAATTTTTATTTATTTTTTGATCAGTAGACACGAACATCTGCCTGCAAACGACCATTTACTTTGAAAATTATTGGTTATTCGAAATTACTCGAATGGTGAATGAAAGTTTATTCGCTTTTTAAAATACTTGAAGGATGAATACAAACAAATTTATTCGCCATTCGAAATTATTTGGATGATGAATGAAAGTTTATTCGTCATTCAAAGGAATTTGGATGCTAATGAAAATAAATTCACCATTCAAAATTACTTGAATGACGAATAAAAGTTTGGTTTTTATTTGAATAATAATTAATTCAAAAACGCCCATTCCTGGTTCAAATTGACAGCATTTAACTACGGAAGATCAATATTATTGTCTCCTCCCACACCTGAACTATATATAAGCGACTCTTCGTACAGGTCGGACCTCGGCGAAGAGAAGAAACAAAGAGACGCATTCAACGCTATATATAGCTCTTGGCGAATTTGAGAGAATCGGATGTGAGTTATTTTTCTTTATTTCGAACTCTATATATGATTTGTTTACAATGGGGAGCGTTCTAACTTTTTTCTTCTCCTTCTTGCTTATTCGTTTATTAAGTCACGTGGGGTAGTGGGCCAGTTGAACTTTTTTTACTCTCCTCAAAGTTTTTAACTTTGCCATTTTCAATCTCCTGACGTCTTTTGCATAATTTCTTTCTATAGTTTTTAGGTTTTTCGTTCACACACTAACAGTTTTTATTAAGTTTTTTTTTTTGTCGGGAATCTTGCTGTTATAACCCAGTGCCGAACTAGTTTTCAAGTGTTACAATGGTTTAACTTGTTCCATTTCCAACAACAAACTGTATGTGTTTGAACTAGTTTACGAAATATCTTTCCCCATTTAATTAAATGATGTCAATTTGAACGTATTATTATTTATTATGCTTCAAAGTGGTTTATGTATAGAATACATAAAGGGTACATAATTCGCTTTCACTTAATAGTTGCTAATTCAAATCTATTTCAATCTATGTATTATCATTCTTAAGCCAATATTATTACTGTGATATCTTCATTCGGTTCAGTTCATGTAATTACCGAATCGTTCTAAAACAAATTCATCCCTAATTGCCCGCAAACAATTTTATTCTGAACTTTTTGCGGTTGCCTTTCATATTTCTCGCTTTCAATTTTCTTGTAGTAACTTGATCATCACTTTGAATGTCTTCTTTCACATTTTTATTGCAAACCTCTATAGGCAAAAACACATCACTGGTGCGCCTTTCTCAACGTTTACCTTTCGAGCTTTTCTTCCTTTTGTTGTTGCTGCTGTTAGTTGATGTTGAGTTGTTGTTGCTGTTAGCTACTTGTTGCAGTGATTCTCAACTTCTTTCCGGCGTGCTATGGTGATGATAGATCTGTTGAATTTGTTGCTGCTGCTGCCCACCCGCTGCACTGCTATGGGCCACTTGGCTGCTGGATGTTACTACATCTTGTTGCTGTTGGATATGTTGTTGCTGTTGAGCGTGCACTTGCTGCTGCTGATGATGAGTCTGTGATTGCTGAATGTGTACAACATGTTGAGTTAAATGTTGAGGCGTCTGTGATTGAGTCTGTCCGCCATGCTGAGGCTGTTGATGTGGTGACGGACTATACTGGAACTGTTGCTGAAACATATGTAACTTTATAATTTAGTTATTGACGCATTCGTTTATTTGTAAGAAAAAAATAAAACTAAAAATATATTTATGAACAAACAAACCGCGTATCAGGAGGTTGCATAAATTACTTTTTAGACGAGTAAAAACACTCATATTTCAAAATAAGTTGCGTTCGCGTAGCTGTTAATTGTTCAAAGATAACCAAAACTTTCAGGTTTTTGCATTCGTGTATGACGAAAAAAACTTCCCAAGGTAAGGGAAATTGAGAGAGCAAAGTGACATTTCATTTTGAGGGCAAGCTGCTGTTAGTTTCTGCTGGAGAACTTTTGCCAAGAGGAAAACAGCTGATCAAAAACGGCTGGTAGGAATTTACGTAAATCAAAAAATTGAATTTGATGGTTTGGAAGTTAAAATGATAAAATGCGACTAAATAAACTTGTAAGTACTAAGTAGTTATTCGTTTAATTAATAAACTATGTCACGGAAAACTTTTTGTGATGAGTTTTCGTACGTTTTAAATTTTACAATTTCGAATGTAAACACAAATTCTATCAGCTGTTCGTCTAACTTGCACGTTTCTGCAAATTTTCTGTTCGCGTACTATTTTGGATATATTTCTCTTGTGAGAGAACAGATGACATTTCGCCCGAATTTTGCTGTTGGATGTTTTTTACTGAAGATTTTAAACGAACGCACCTATCGTTCTCTTTTTTATAAATCAATCGCATTTCTGGCTAGTATATTTCAGGACGAAGGGATAAGGATTTAGCCAAGAGCAAGTCCAATTTTTTGCAAAAAATGTCAGTTACGCGGTCAAAAACGTGACCGATCATGGGATTCCAACGCGCTTCTCAGTTTATTCAAAAACTGTATCTAAATAGATCCGTCAATTAGAATTTATTTGGATAACGAGAGTAACAGACCCCCTCGTTGGTTGGACAAAAGCAGTCTTTCAGTTTTGGCTGGGTTTGCACACTTTTTGTAATTGTTTGAACACTTTACCTGTACAGTCTCTAAACTTACCGAGTTTTCTTGACTATGTTCGATAATTTCGATGCTTCCCGAAGTATTTCCTGATGTGTTGTTAATGGAGGTGCTACTTGTATTAGCCACGTCATATTTTCCTCGTTTAAAGCGACCATACAAAGAGCTATAGGGGAGGTTGTAGTGAATCGCGGCCTGGTTAATGGACATCTGACCAATACTACAAAAAAAAGATAAATATTTAGTTTAAAAAGTCATATTGCAACCGAAATGATGCAGTTACGTACCGGACTGAATTTAGAGCTTCATTCATTGCATCTTCTGACCAGGGTGTTGGATTCGAGCGAGACAATTCAATACCCTCACGTTTGCAGCGTCCATAAAGTGTTCCTTTGGTAGTTATATAAAATAATGAGTATTATAAATTAGTTTATGATAATTTTTATTTTGCCTACAACGCACAATGGTCGGAAACCCAAAAAGAAGATGATCAACAGTTTAAAAGCGAAATTTAGATTTTTTAATTACGTCATTCGATCGATAAAATACGCTTTGACGCAGGGAAAAGTTTGCTCAGGAATCAGTGAGCAATCTGTAAGATACGTTTTAAATAATTAGCCGATTTAAATGACTTCAATGGGATTCCTTATTGGAAGACTTGTTTTTTTCTAATTGCGTTAGTCAAAACTTTTTATCTTGGTTGAACATTACTCAATCGATTTCAAGGCTCAAATTAATATCAGGAATGACAGTTTAATCATTTTATAAACAGCGATCAATGTATGATGTATGGCGAATTCATACAAGGTGATAGCAGCAGCATAAAAAACAAAAAAAAAACTACGCTAACAAATTGTACGCAAGATGACAATCAGAACACAAAAAATTTACAACAAACACATAATTTTGACAATCAGCACAATTCGCCTTGAAATCAGCTGCTACGGTAACACAACCTTATATGAATTCGCCTTGGTATGATGTTGAAGCCAAAAATTAAAATAAATTTAATAAAACTATATAACACAACACAAACCTGTAGGAATTCCAAATTCGGCGCTGGCTTTTTGAACGGACGTATGCCCGGCACGTATTGCCTCTAATGCTCGCTCCAAATCTTCCGGAGTCCACGTTGTTGGAGCAGCATTAAATGGTGCCGCCAAGCGTATACCCTCACGCCGTGCAATTTTATATAGTGTCGACGAAGGTATACCAAAGGCTTTAGATGCTTTATTTGCTGATATTTGGCCCGAACGAAGGGCCTCCAAAGCATTATTTAAAGAATCTTCATTCCATGATTTGGTACCACCTTCCTTCTTTGGGGTTTCAATGCCCATACGATGGGCACGTTGCCACAAAGTGGTAGATGGTATGCCATATGTGACTGAGGCCTTTGTAAGGCTCATATTTTGATTCTTCAATGCATCTAAAGCTGAATTCATATCATCTTGAGTCCAAGTTTTGGGACCATTAAACTGACCTTTAATATCCACATGTTGTTGGTCCAAATTAGTATAATGAGGCTCATTTTGATCGTTAGGTGAGCCATTTGCTATCATCATTGAATCCTCACTAGTATCTGAATTATACATATCTGAAAAACAAAAAAACGATTTGCAAATGAACAGCATATAATTTAACATACGGAAATGCGCATTTAATAAAATTATATACAAATGCATATACAACAATTAGACCGAACTTCATTTACGTGGTGTATAGAAAGTTGTTATTTACTAGCCTGTCGGCGTGGTCAACTTCAGAAAGAATCGGCGCGTCTAGAAACGCCGGCGCTACTGCCCATAAGGCAGACTCCAAAGAGCCCTGAGGCTTCTAATCTTATCATGTCATCAGATTATAATTCGATTTAATTCATTCACTGAATTCAAATGTTGAGTGACTGCTGCTGATGGATGGGCGAACAAAAGAAGGTCTATATAGTATATACATTCAGCCTCATTGCGTAAGTCGTAAATTAGGCTGAATTGTACGACTCGACAACATTAGCATTGTCTACTGTCGTGCTGAAATAAGCAAACGACGAAAATTGTCGAAAACTATGCAGTGCTGCCAAGTTTTTCCGTTTTAATACACTAGTCGAGTGGAAATTTTAGGCAATGGCGCTAAATTTTCGATACGATTCGACTCTCGAAAAACGACTTGCATTCGGCACGACTCTCGCAATGAGGCTGATTAGGTTTCCCATCGACAATGCTTTTTTTTTTTGAAAATTTACAGACCCTACCCCCTAATTTGATTCGTTTTTTATGAGAAATATTATTGCCTATTTTTATAGATTTTTTAAAGGCCATTTAGAGGTCGCAGCCTGTCGATTTAGGTCAGAAAATACGATTTTCTAGATTTATAAGTTTTTGAATGGCTATTTTTGCTTGAATTTCAAAGAATTTTTTAAATTTTGACCATCGATAATTTCCACAATTTGAAAATATGTAGTACTAACGTACAAAAAAATGATTTTCGATGGGCACCCTAATATACATACATCTTAAAGCACTGCAAATATACCAGCAGAAATACTCTTCACATGTGTACATGAGTATATGGAACATATATTTTGGAGTACTTAAAAAGATAGGAACAAAAAAAGAGAACATCATAAATTTGAGGAACTGAGCAATGTTACTCAACAGAGCTCTGCTACATAAAACACTGTTCCGCTTTTCCAGAGTACTTGAGTATGTTGATTGCATTCAGTAGTATTTGAAAACTTCATAGGAAGTATAAGAATACTTATGAAGTTTTTTCTTTTAAATGTTAGCATTTAACATAATGTTAAGAAAATACATACATTTTCTTTTTATTCCGATATATTTTACATTTCTGGCCGGACGCTTCAATGTTTGCAAAAAAGTTCGAATCGTTCATACATATACATGATTTATGTACATATGTACTAGAGGTTTACGCCGACAGGCTTTGCGGCGGCGGCGTGGTCAACTTGAAAAAGAATCGGCGGCGGCGGCGACGCCGGCGCGTCTGAAAACGCCGGCGCTACTGCCCATTAGGTAGATCCAAAAGAGACATAAAGCTACTAATCTTATCATGTCATCTCGTCAGCGTTAGGCATTGGCCATGCCAATTCAGATTGTAATTGTATTTAATTAATTCATTGAATTAGTTTTAAATTAAAATTACGTTACTTTCTACTTGAATTAAAATGTTGAGTGTCTGCTGCTGATGGATGGGCAAACAGAAGAAAGTCCGACGTATATAAATAAATATATCTCTATGTTCTCTACAAAGCCGTATATGTATACTACTGAAATTTAAAGAAATAAAAAAATTTAAAATGTTAAGTTATTGGGGTAATTTATGTCGCTATCAAAATTTTTTTGCAATAATCTTATCATCCGTTATGTTAAATTACGGAGTTGTTACGATTCTTTGCGGGTCATATGTATATTGAAAACAAGGTTT
>NW_016157122.1:722639-761128 GCF_001687245.7 Rhagoletis zephyria | reverse complement strand
ATTGAAAATAAGGTTGGCCTACTTTTTTCCAAAAGTTTAACCCATCAACTCCCACCACAACGGGCCTTTTTGACCCACTGTTTGAAAAATGGCTTATAAATAGTTAAATTTCCAATAATATATTAAGTGCCAAATTTTTCTAAATAGAACAGAATGTAATGCAAAATAATAGTAATTTTTACCAAAAAGGGGCACTTCAACTCTGTGATGAACATCTTATCTATACGTGCTAATACNTTAACTCTGTGTAGAAAATATTGCGATGCGCGGGAGCAAAACCTTCCTGGGGTTTGACCACTACTTAGGAATACTAACGTAATTTTCACACAGCCACCTAGTTATTGTATACGTCTGTGGGACCCCAGAATAAAGTAACTTAAAAAATTAGCAAAAAAAAAGTGTTTGCTTTTTATTAAAATTCTGTTTGAAATATTTAAAAAAACACACGGGAAAATCAACTAGTCTTTAGTTGTGTTTTCGTATTCTCCAGCAAAGAATATCTAGTAACTTGCCAGTAACCAAATTTCGGAGAGTAAGCCAATATTTACTCCCAATGAGTGAAATACGCAAGAAAGTACGAAAACGCAAAACCAGCAAGAAGTTGCTAGTTTTATGAACAGCTGATTAATTTGTTAATTTCCGATGCATTTTTCTTCGAAAACTAATATTTTCCATCTTATTATATATTTAAATAGGTTTATTTTGTCAATTGCAACTCTAAAAGCACCACAAACAATTATTTTGTTAATGTGAATTACATTAAGCATCATGCCATCAGCTGTTTTTCTTACAAAATAGCAAATAGTTGCTAGTAAAAATTAATCCAGTAAAAATCCAGTAAAACTTGCAAGTTCAGCTGTCATTTTTGCTCTCTCAATTTCCCCACTTTTGCTAGTTTCTTGCAAGTTTTTGCGTACGAAAACGACATCCAGTAAAAAACCAGTAAAATTAGTACTGGATTTACTGGATAGTGCGTACGCGAACAGGGCTTTTATTTTATCTCCAATAATTGAGGAGTTAGATGCAATAAGGGCGCTTTTGTTAAAACTGCTTTCTGAGATATTGGCGTTAAAGTTTTTGATGTGTATAACTTTCTTGTTGATGTAGTATATAAAAAAGTAGTATTGAAAAAAATTTTCTACTGCGGAAAAAATCGTCAGATTACCATTACTAATTTAACTGTAATAAACGCTTTCGATCGCAAATTATGCAAAAAACACTTATTTTAAAAATGTAATTTTCATTTCGTAAAATAGTGTTTTTATACGAGTAGTATTTAGTTCCTTCGAACGATGTATTTCAATATGCATACAACATGAAAATTTTGTACAAAATTCCTTAGGCGGCGAACGCATGAGAAATGACAAAAAACGGCGGCTGTTCGTATAAACAAAAACTTTCAATTGGTGCGAAATTTCGGAAAAATCGATTAAAAATAAGTTAAACACATTTTATATTAACCGGGCTGGGCACGCCCATATTCCTAAATTTTACAATTGTAATATTCTTAAATTTTACAATTGTAATATTCTTAAATTTTACAAAAGCCCAATGTTTTGTTAAATTCTGCCCACAAAAATCTGATCAATTTAGTATTATTTTATAGTGAAATATAAAAATTTTTTAAATTTTCCGAAACCATCTACGTTTTATAAGCGGAGCGGAGCCACGCTTGCTCAACATTTTGTAGCCGTCTATTTTCTAACCTAAGCATTGTCCTAGTTTTGATTTTCCGAAATCTTTATAATAAATTTCATTGAAATATTTCAATTTTTGTCGAGTTATCGTGTGCAGTGGCAAACACCATGTCAGACAGACATGTCTTAATCGATTTAGTATATATTTATTTATTCACATACATATGTACATATACCACGGTTAAAAGTATTTGCTCAGAGAATTTTTGATGACATATGTAAAAAAAAAATTTATTTAATTTTATTTTCGCTGGTTTTTTTATAATAATATGGTTAATAATACAACAAAAACATAAATACTACAACATAAACAGAAAAATTCAATAAATGTCCATGTAAATTTTAAATTTTTTTGATCACTAAATTTTAATAAAAACTGCAAGTTTGAAGTTTCTAAAAAATCGCTTTTACTTTTGAGAATGGTTTTTGTTGAAGGCGTTTTGCATTTTTTTTATACAAAGTATTTTCGTTTTTTTTTTGTTATGGAGGAAATTGCGTGAACAAATTGCCAAAAATCAATGGTAACTCCTAGCTACTTCAAACTTGCACTTTATTGTACTAAAATGTATTGGCCTACAAAACTGCATTATCGAAAAAAAAAATGATTCTCCTATTCTTCTTATTTGGCGCTGTAACCGCTTAAGCGATTTTGGACGAGTTCAACGAGTCGTTTCTTTTCTGTGCCAACTGACGCCAATTGGAAATGCCAAGTGAAGCCAAGTCCTTCTCCACTCGCGCAAAGGCCCGTAAATCTTCCGCAAAGTCTTTCTCTCAAATACTCCAAGAGCCACTTCATCGGATGTTATTATTGTCCATGCTTCTGCGCCATATAACAGCACGGGTATGATGTGTGACTTATAGAGTAAGGTTGTCGTATGTCGAGAAAGGACTGCTGGTTCCCAAGTAAACGAAATTCTCTACCTTCTCGAAAAAAATCTGATTAAAAAGTTGAAAATTTGCATGGAAATTTATTGAATTTTCCTGAGTTTTGCACAAAGTTTAGAAATCAGATTTGTATGTCTTTTGTTGTAGTATGAACCATATTTTATATATAAAAAGATTTGCGGAAAGAAAATTTAAATAAAAATTATTGCATATATTGCGAATGGCGATCTGGGCAAATGCTTTTGACCGTGAGTGTATATGGGAAAAATACATGTATGTATGTACATATCTGCCCATTATTTATTTCGATTCGTTTAGGGTGTTACAAAACACCGTTATGCAAATAAATTTTAATAGTAATACCCCTGTACACATACGCTCTGGTATATAAAAAAAAAAAACAATCATTAGTACGATGATCAACATATTTTCCAGCACATACCCATGTGTCCAGTTGTCATCATATTAACTATTTCCGGCGTTATGATCATTCCAGGTTCGTGTTTTATTTGGCTCGGATCGATTTCCATTACTGTTGCACCGGATATGTCCTGATGTGATTGTGCTTGTTGTTGGCTATGTGTTGAGTGTGAATGAGAAGTTTGTTGTTGATGTACTTGATGTTGTTGATGTTGCTGTTGCTGTGCCTGTGTCTGTGTTAGTTGTTGTGCATGTAATTGATGTTGCTGTGATTGGTGATGCTGCTGCTGTTGTTGCTGTTGTTGTTGTTGTTGTTGTTTCGCCTCAATCACTTCACTCTTTATGTGTTGTACTAAATTCGAGTTACTCTCGTCGCCAGTTTGATGATGCATAGCATGCATCGGAGATTGATCAAGCCGTTGAATCATATGTTGGGCCAAGTGATTGTCGATGTCAAGTGCTTCGGTGGGGTCTGGAAGAATGTTCGACAATAAACAAAGGTTCATATACATATGTATGATGTATATGAATGATGATAGGCTCTAATTTACACCAAGTGGCATTCGAAATTTTGCTTATTCTTTTTTTCTTCAACAATGATTAAAGCAAATTTTTTACAAGTCACCAAACAATATAATTACATATATTAGATAAAGTACCAAAAACTCACTTGATAAATCTCGGGTATCAGTATTGGGGTTACAAGATAAATCAACATGTTCCGTTACTGTTACAGGTGTCGCTGAAGGTGCTGGTGGTTCTGGTGCAAAATCTAAAAAGCCCATTGGCACTCCGAGAATTCCGCCATTCTAATAAAAGCAATGGAAAAATAAAACCATTGAAATTAAGTATATACAAAGATATGTATTCATGAATACTTAAAATTAAAAACAAAATGTGACGAAATCTTGACATAGAGATAGCAAATGTATCAATGAAGTAACAATCACCGATACTTTGGAAATTGAATTCCAAACATAAATCGCTATTTCCCAAAAACCTGCCGAAAGTAATATGCGACAATGTTTTATAAAAAAAAAAATATGATTTATTTTTAAGTGTGCAAACTATAACTACAATTATTAACTTAAAAAATCTCTTTCAAAAACCAAAGACCATTTGCTTGTTCAAAATTTGATTTTAAGAACAATGTGTTTTAAATAAACGAAAAATGTATAATAAAATTGGAAGGGTTTTAGATATTGGCTTATGGTAGCACGAAATGTGTCACATTCTACTTAATTGTCAGGTTATTTATATGGCGACGAAAAAGTAACAATGGAATAACCTTGTTTTGTATCGTGCTTTGATCTTCGCTATGGATGAGAGAATTTGAGTATTTTGTGATCTTTGATATATATATTATGCGATGTATCGCCTAAGCGCACTAAGGACTATTTGTGGATTCCGAACAATATCTGCGTGTGTATCTGTGGGAAATACCACTTTAAACCGAAAAGAAGTTACAGAGCAGGAAAGACGTCGCCCTATGGAGATCTGGAAAAAGCGTTGGGATGAATCGGAAAAGGGTAGGTGGACTCATAAGCTTATTCCACGCACTAAAAACTGGCTGGAAAGAGCCCACGGAGATTCAAACTACTACTTAACACAGTTTCTTTCGGGACATGGCCCCTACCGAGAGGTTCTAAATAGATTTGGGTTTGAAGATTCCGCACACAAAATGTGCGCACATATTTCTAGAATTCTTCAAGATCTAAGACGATGTGAACAAGCTAGAACCGGTTAAATAACGTAGCGAGCCTATTAGCCGCCAACCAGCCCCGTGAGGTAATACCTTAAATTGTTCACGGACGGGCGTCATCCCAGAAAAAATAATAAAAATAAAAAATGCCCTTGAAACTCTATTTAAACTAAATTTGTTTCCTAGTGTCATTTATCATCATATCACACTTACCATTCCCATTCCTAAACTAGTCATATTTTTGTCTTTGACGTCTCGAGCTACTACAATTTGCGTAACAATCGCTGTGCCTGGTGTTGCAACAGTCGTTACGCTGCCAGCATTATTTGAACCCGACACGCCAGAGCCGCTGGATGCAGGTGACGCTGACGCTGCCTCTGTCTTACAGATTTTCGACAACGTCGGCTTTTCCGTATCTGACTCGTCACCGGTGATCACCGCCTGCTGCTGCCCAGCTACACTAGTGGTTACGGTTTGCACTCCGGACACAGGTATGTAATTGCCAGATGAAGTCTGTTGTAAGCTAACAATAGCAGCTTGATTTTGATTCTGAATTAGAATTGTTTGCGGATGTTGTTGCACTTGCTGTTGAGTATTGTGTAATTGTTGTTGTTGTTGTAGATCTGGGGATTTTGAGCGCTTGCGAACGCGAGATTTACGCCCAATTTGTGGTTGTTGGGATGATGTGGAGCCCGCAACAACTAATTGTCCGGCATTGGCATTTGCAGTTGCCGACGACCCAATTTGCTGTGAATTGGCAGCGGGCACGTTACCGATATTATGCGTAAGCACAGCAGTATTCGTTGCGATTTGCTGTTGTTGTTGATGTTGCTGCTGCTGCTGCTGCTGATGTTGTGTGTTGGGAGAAGCCTGACCTGGCGATACAGTAGTGTTGACGATGTTACCAACAACTGCTTGTTGAATGTTCTCCGATACTGTGATTGTAGCTGTAGCAGTGTCGTTCAAATCATCTGTGTTTTCAGCCGTTTCACAAAGTCCCTTTATTTTCAGCTGTTCGGCAGTACGTAACAAACCCTGAAACAATAATACAGAAAATTAAACAACTTGCAACTTTTATTTAAAATATTAAATAACGTATGAAAAAAGTAAAAAAGTACATACATATGTATATATTAGGTCACAAAAAAGTAAACGGTCGAATGTTCAGTATTGGACAAATATGATTTGTAACCAAATTCAAAACGATGTTTATTTATTTTTAAAAAATTTTCAGTTAAAATACATTCAGTACATTAGGGTGGTCCAAAAAAAAATTAAGTTGGAATTTTAATGCCGGCACCCCCTAGGATTGTTCTATATCGCAAAAAATATACCCCTATTTTTTATTTTGAAATCAAAAAATATTTAGGGGTGCTCAAAGCGCTCAAAGTTTTCCATGTATTTTATATGGAGAAAAAAACATTTTTCGTAGAAATGGTATAAAACTCTTAAAAATCAATATTTTTCAATCGGAAAACTGTGGTTCTCTTCAGGAGACTTCAGGAGTGTAGCTACTATGAAAATTATATAATTTATAAAAGCAAAATTGACTCTTTTGCGAGAAATTTTATGGTGTCATCTTGTAAAATTAGTACCGAACTATTTATATATTTACGTATGCAGGGGCATTTATTTATAACTGAATCAACGCGATTTGCACCACAGTTTATTAACCAATCATAACTGATCCCCATAAATCGCCTGGACCAGTGGGTATTTGCGGTCCAACAGCAATAAATTCGTATATACCAGGGTTGTTGCGAATATTCGCATTCGCATTCGCAACCGCGGAGCTTCCGCATTAATTTCAACATTTGCATTGGCAATAATCAATGCGGAGCTTTTGCGAATGCGAATGTTGGGCAAGTATACATGGCAAACAAAATGACAAATTGTAGCCAATATTTTTGCCTGTGTTCGTGGGAGTATTTGTGTAACAAAACTGGTCAAATGTCATATTTATCAACTTCGATAAAAATATCTTTAACCATATTATTTCTTAAGCTATCTAACCGAGCTGCTATCAATGGGCAGTCAAACAAGTTCCAACTTCTACTTGACCTTTGACGTACGTCAAAGAGAACAGAGTCTTTAACAATATTTTTTTTTTCTGTGCTTTAAATACCTGCATTGCTTTTATTATTTATTATGATTTTTTTGGACAAATCTTACAAAAAACTAATAGACACAAATGAAGAAACCAAATTTTCGTGATTTGCTTTTGATGTTACATATATTCGTTTCAATAATTTCAAATGGGGCTCTTTGGGGAATTTAATATTAGCAAAAATTTTAAAAACAATAATTTTGTTTACTTGTCGGGCAATATTTTTTTCATAGGGATATACAATGGATCCTTGGCTAAAAACTTCTGTGGTAAAACTGTCCCTTCTCTGCTATTTAAGGTCAAAGAGTAAGCTCCTTCAATAGGGATTTCCAGCAGAAATGTTAAACGTCTGGCTATAAAAAGAATCGATGCTCAAGTAAAACTATAGGTCAGATCTTTAATAAGATAAGAATTACGTAACTATTTGAGATTCAAATGCTTATAAAAAACAGTGTGCTTTTTTTTAAATAACAATATTCTGATCCGATTCGGCTGGCAGCCAAAACTTTGTAAACAGAATTTCGTTCAAAATTTTCATTCCTGGAAAATAATAATTTATTTTTCATATCCACCTATTTAGCTCGCTATAAGCACAAATTTTTCAAACCAGAAAAAAGTATTAAAAATTAATTACAGAAATTAAATCGAAAAACGTTGATGAAGTTACAGATTCCTCAAATTCGAAACAGCCAAAGTAATGAGAATGAAGAATTCTTGTTAAAAGCTTTAGAAAAACCTGACACATCTGGTTTGGCCTCGCCATTATGGTCGATTCTAATTGTTTCTTAAAAATACTTGACATCCGCATTCGCATTCGCATCCGCGGATGTTAGCTGTTAGATATTCGTATCCGCATTCGCATCCGCGGATGTCTAAAGTTCCACATTCGCAACATCCCTAGTATATACCCTAGAATCTAAAAAATGATATTGGTGTTAAAAATTTTCTTTATCAGCGACCAATGCTGAAGGGGCAGGAGGCTGTTTATTATATTGAACTGAATAATTGAGAGATTGAAATTAAAGAATACGCAGATTTATCAGTTTCCTGGTCAAAAACTGTGGTTGAGAGTTAAATTCACCTAAGACTGAATTAGTTTTCCTTACTAGGCGGTAAAAAGTGCAGCAGCTCGAAAAGCTCAAAAGTTCTCTGTTATAAACATTTGGAGGGATTTCTCTGCTGGGTGCTTTATAATTAAGCTCATCCTCTCAATATACAATTGTGCACAAACAATTTCTTACAGCAAAGGTAAGAATCATATAAAAAACTGATCGTTTCATTGCCGGCATAATGCGACTTGCCCACATATGTTTTTAAATCATACATGCACACATAGGGTCATATACACTTGTGTAATATATAAACGGTGACCATTCGTACCGATTTTGCGGGACAGTACCGATTTTGAGAAAATTGTCCCGCTGAATTTTTTTCAAAGTCGGGACGTATAAGTGTGACGATTTTTCATATTCCGATTTTCAGTGTTGTCTGTTGTCCCCTTTTCTCTGGCCCACAAACCACTTTTCGTATCACAAAGGACATAGAATATAAGGGAGCCAAAAACATAGGCACCATCCTTAGTTTCTACGATATTTTTGTATGTTTTATTCTGTCAAACTGGTACTCTCGCTATATTGCATTCTTGTCATTTTTGTCTAAATTTTTCTCAGGTTTTTACAATTGTTTCTTAAGTTTTTTCGGGGAAACTTTCCATTAAATGAATATTTAACATTTTTCAAGCGAATAAACGCAAATGAAAATTGTGATTTTTGGCAATTTTTCTAAGGGGTCCCTAGGGAACCATAGGGGACCCAGGAGGTCGGGGGTTGCATTTTTGTCAATGGCGGTTCATTCCCTCTCCAAAAAGGTGGGTTAGAGGTGCCACGCCCACTTACCTTTCGCCCACCGCCCCTGTGACGAACGGCCATAAAGGAAAGCCAACCCGTTTTTTTCTTTAATTAAACGATTCTAAAGGCGGGTTCACCGTTCGTGTCCGGACAACTTTTTATTTGTTCTCAAAACATTTCTGCCGGAGAGGGTGTTCGTTTCACCATTCAGTTCGGTACATTTTATTTTGTTTTCAAGCAAACAGCTGATGATATTGATGCCTACATACGCTTTTGAGGGCAAATAATATATGCAATTCGCTGCAAACGCATATAAAGGATAACGCGGCAACCTGAATCACCAATTCGTTCAGACAGAAAATCAAAATCAATTTGATTCGAACACAAAAAGTGTTCAGCACATTTTTATCGCGCTCTCAGTGAGACAGAGTGGGAAAGGAACGCGTAAAATTACTAACAAAAAGACTCAAGACACGAACGGTGAATGCGCCTTATGGTCTGATTATGCATACTTCGCATAACTTCGCACAACTTCGCATAAACTTCAAACTGTAATTTCGTATGTACTTTGTATGTATTTCATTACCCTGAAATTAGCAGAACTTTTAAAAACTTAGTGATCTGTTGAGTTTAGATTTTACTTCACATTTTCTTAAGTTGCACTTTTAGTGCTCTGGTACAAATGGTTGTGCGAAGTTATGCGAAGTATGCATAATCAGACCCTTAATTTAAATTTGGTGAAATTTTAGAAAATAATACTAATTCCCTCAAAAAAATCATGGATATGAAAAATATAAGCTGTAGATACGGTGCCGAAAATATAAAAAGGAAGAGGCATTTTAGCATTCTTTGGCTATTCTCCGGCCTTACCGTTAATTTTTGGTAAATTTCTTTTGTAGAAGGTTTTCTCGTTTTCTCCATACAAAAACAAATTTTGAACATATTTTTTATGGAAGAAAATGCGCGAACAAAAAATTGCTAAAAACAACAGTCAGTCCAAGCTATTTCAAACTTGCACTTTGTTATACTTAAATTTAGTGGGCTACAAAACTGCACACTCAAAACCATTCTAGAAAATTTGTTTAAAACGTTTAAAATTTTGATCAACATTTCGTCGCCTAAGAAAACGGATGTCGAATGTGCAAAATTACGATTTTGGAATTTTGATGCAAATTTACTAAGTTGGGCATGCTCTTTCGATTTCTGGAATCCATTTTTTTTAAATCTCCCTTAGTTTTTGAGATGTTTCGTGTGCATTTTGTCCTATGTTACATAATATTAATGATTGGTATGCCTTTTGTACGTACTTTTTTTTAATCATAAGGAATTTTTCGTATGCATCGCAAAACTTTGAGCTTACGACGACTCTGCTATAACGACACAATTGAAATTGGAAATTAAACTAAGAAACAGAATTTTTTGTTTTTTAATTTTAGCTTGCACTGAGTCTCCAATGAAATGAAAGAAATGAAAATCTACTAAAGACTGAATTTAAGTATTGGTTTTTGTTTTTATAAAAAAGAAAACGTATATTCGTAGCATATTTACAGCATAAAAAATTTATAGAATTTTTTATTAAACAAATGAATATGTACATATGTTTTTGTTGTTTTTTTCTACTAAGTAATTAATATTCAATAAATATATCTGGTTTTTTCATCAAATTATACCATCGTCGTTGAAATAGATACTTTAGTATTTGCGTATGTTCTATGGACAAAACAAAGTGGTGAGTAAAGTCAATTTTCTCATTAAGGTTTAGAGATATTAAATTTAAAAATTTGGAAAATAAAAACTAACAACACCAACTACGCCTTCAAACACTACAAAAATCGACCGTATAATTTGGGATTAATTCTACCTTAAACTTCAAAGTAAATTTTCTCAAAATCGTGTTTTGTAACATTCGACATCCGTTTTCTGAGGCGACGATTTGCTAGAATTCTTCGAATTTTTATAAATCTTCTACGAATTTTGCAATTTTGATGTACATGTTTTTTAGAAAGTAAGCTTAATTTTCATAAAAAATAAAGAAAAGTAGCCAAAACTTGCTAAAATGTCTTTCCCTATTTACATTTTATATATATATATCCCTATTTACATTTTATATATATATATCCCTATTTACATTTTCTTTGATATATATATTTTTTTAATAAAACTGTATTAAAAGATGCTATGTCCTTTTATCCTAAAACAAAGTTGTATGTTCGTATTCGATGCTATAGAAATGTCCCGATTTTGGGCCTTAGAAATCTGGTCACCGTAACTATGTATATACATATGTATGTGTACCTGTAAAAATGCAAACATATGCACATATACATATACATATGCCCACTAATGCAAGCCACATCGCTAGGAAGTCTTTACGCTCATCAAATAAATACATAATTCGAGAGTTGAATGTACATTTTCAAATTCATTGAAAAGATTGAGAAAAATTTATGAACACTCGTAATACGATTGGTGCCTGCCTGCCTGTGTGAGAAAACGGCATAAAAAATGCTCAGCACAAAGCCAGGTGGTGGAGCAGTGTTGGAGATTTGTTGCACGTTTTAAAACCTGTTCGCATTGCGAAATTTGTTAAAATTCTCATCAGCTCGCACACATCATCAACTTCAAGCGATAGCGATGATATCCATCGAAGACTCACCGCTGCCGCTGCCGCTGCTGCCTTTCCAATCCACGCGTTTTACACAGCTAAAGTGACGATTTTTTCATAGCGGCGTTCTTCTCAGTCGTTTATTGACCTCAAATCGAGTCATGGTTATGGCCACAGTCGTCAAAGACAGTGTGTACGTAATAGCTAAGCTAATTTGCCATACAACACTCCAACCAAATACGTTTTATACTTAGAAATACAGCAATAATGTAGCCTACATACATACATACATACATATACACATACTTATGTATATACATAATAAGTACACATCTAAATTGACACATGTACATGCATGTTTTTGTATGCATATCTTTCGTTTATACATATGTATGTATGTATTTATTAATAATTTATAATTATGGAGAGTTGGAAGCAAGCACTGCTTAAAATTGTATATATATAGCGATTCGCCCGATAAAGAGAGCTCGACGTGAAAGTTGGGATGACTGACATCCCAAATGGGCAAAAACAATACAAAGTATCGATGAAGTATCAATATCGGTCTGATATATACATTTAAACATTTTATTGTTTACTAGTAGCAAATAGAGGATGTGTTTCGCGGTGCCTCTTCGGCAATCCTCTCGTTAGCAAGAAAAAAAAGTATGACATACATACATATGTACATGCATACTTAAGGAAGAGCGTGCAATAGTTTTTTTTTGAGTACTGATGATCTTAATCCAACCAATCTAGATTAAATTACGAAAATCCACATACCGTAATTCAGTCGTTTTTCCAATCACTTCTTTTCGAAAAATCGGTAGATTAAAAAAAAAAGATTGATTTAAATTCTGATATTGTTTTTATTAGGCTGGCAGTCAGCGCAATCAGCGCTTCAACTTTTGCTCGAAAGGTTTCAGACAGTGAGCGCGAAGATAGAAGCGAGTGAAAGCTTGCGTGGAGCCATAAGCATCAAATAAAAATTTATTTGTACCAAGCTCTCGTTTTTGTTTTTGATTTTCAACCAACTTCAAAAAGGAGGAGGAGGAGGTTATCAATTCGGCGGAATATTTTTATTATTGCAACGCTTCTATCAGCTTGCAATGTTGTTTGTCCATACAACTTTGCTATAATCAATGTTCCTATAAAAAAAAGTCTAGACATCAACCTCGTCGATAGATATCATATCGAAGAACACATACAATTAAACACTAGAGATAGATGTCTCCTCGCCGGAAGTAGTTAAATATTGCGCATAAAAATATGCACTACAGCGGAAATGGACGACACACCATTTCTTTAAATGAAATTAATTGGGGCTCGTCGTATGCACCTGTGTATGTTCAAAGAGATTAAAAATAAAATCTGATAACCTACAATACTTATGTAAGTATGTATCACAATTTCTTTGGTTTCAGTAGGGGTAAAAATTTGCTAAGATGTAACAACGCACAGCCCAGCAAAAGGACTAGACAGAGACGAACACATGGTGTTCTACAGATCATATTTTTCATATCCATGATTTGTTTCAGGGTATTAGTATTATTTTCTAAAATTTCACAAAATTCAAGTGAGAATCATTTAATTAAAACAAGTAATTTTTAAGCAAAAAACAAAACCGAATTCAATTCTCATATAAAAATTTAAGAGTATCGTTAATCTCTTCATGATCGAATGATCGAACCAATGATTTGAACCAAATTAGAATGGGACCACCTGCGAGGTAACACCTTTCCTTTAAAAAAAGAATTATAGAAATCGGTTAACTTGGTCCAAAGTTATGCGGTGACATACATAAAAAAAGTACCAGTGTGACAGAGTCAAACATAACCAAAGATCGTAAAAAATAAGGATGCTTGCTGGCTATGTTTATATTGCTATGTCTTTTGTGATAACGAAAGTGCTGCCACGTTTGTACGAAAAGTTTTAAAAAAAAACTTTTAAAAAATATTCAGCGGGACAAATTTCTCAAAATCGGTACTGTCCCGCAAAAATCGGTACGAATGGTAACCGTATTTATAATAGAATTACATTCATGATAAAAACATAGCAAGGTATAACCGTTCTCTCAATTTGGCGGCCATGATTTTTTTTTGAAGTTTGCCAACATTTTAAAATCATATAAATGTGAAAATAATAAAATGAAATTGTTCGAAATTGTTGTTGCTTGAGATTGAAAATGAAAATGTGTGTGTGAGTTTGTGAGTAAATTTAAAAATTAAATTGTTTGGAAACGTCAAGAATTTTAAAAGTGACTCTCAGCGGTTCTACCTTACTATATTTTTATCATGGTTATATTTATAAAAAAAAAAATCACAACACTATACTATAAAATTCACTTGGGACGACTCTATCAAGGTAGCAAGAATAAAGGTTGGAGTACCCAAATTCAGTTTCCGGCGCTATTTTAATGCTGGAAAGCCACCACACTGTACAAAAGGTTTGGACCATTTTTCATCCAATGTTTGATCAATTCATACAGTTGGTACACAAAAAGACACAAATGTAGAAAAACACATATACACTTGTGTCTCTTTTTACGCGGATTTTTTTTATGCGGGTTTTTCAAACCATTATTTCGCGATTTTGCTTTTTTGAAAGTTTTTATTACTTTTTTCAGTGTGTACAAGACAACGCTTCTGATGAATAATTTGTCTTTGTATTCTTACATAATAATCATAATAATAAATTGGCGCTAATACTATGTCTCCATTGTGAGATTTAATGAAGATTTAGCCCTCTGACGAGATTTGACGTTAAATCTTTTNATCTTCCGATGTATCATTCCATGAAAATAAGATTCTCAGCAGGCCTGATAGATTCGGTTTCGGATAGATAGTACCTGCCATTTGGGACTTTATTGAATTCTCCAGAATGCAATGTAACCAAAAGGACAACACTGTAGTGAAATGCTCCCCTTTAACACAAGCAAGCTTGATATGTGACATAGTAAATGAGTCCAAACGAAAGGAAAAAGAAAATGGAACATAGAAACGTTTACAGTTATGCGGCAACGTTGCTTTAATTTGATTAACTGCAGCAGAAGGAGTGGAACTGGTACCGCGCTGCATGAGCTGCGAAACGAAAACCAATCCATGGCCAGATGACTGACTAGCCAACTACCACACTTACTGCCAATCAGCAGGCCTGCCGCACAGGTACAGGTTTGTGGAACAGGTTACGCGCGATATTTATATTGTATGCTGTAACCGAGTACGACGTGGTAGTTGTGACCATGATCCTGTCTCTATGTACATATGTGGTATGTATCTTACGCTTGCGTGCAGGCGCGTAACAAGTTTACATGCACATGTACATACATGTCACATCCCTGCAAAAAATTGTGCGACTAATCTCTAAAGAGAGTATTCCGAGATTACTCTCAACCGGGTACAATTGGGCATTAATTAGTCCCAACTAGTCTCATACGGGTACTAATGGAGGTCAATTAGTCTGGACTCATCCCTTATGGGTTTAATTGGAGATCAATTAGTCCCCAACTCATCTCTAACGGGTACTATTAACGATTCAATGATATGTACGCACTTAGTCAATGAAATTTCATGTTCGGCGTTGGCACACAGAGAGAGTATTCGCCTAACAAAACTGAGCACCCCGGTTCGAATCTCAGCTGGTTCAAATTTTTATTTTTTAAAAGTGACTAGTCGCTTTTTATACCCGTTTGGGTATAAAGATGAACAATTAGTCTCTTCATAGGACATGCTCGAACAAAAGCGATCAGTTCATTCCATATAAAGAGATCAAAAGTGGTATTAGTCGCATGCTCCTTTGCGATTACTCCCGGAGTCATCCCGGATTAGTCCCATTTTTTGCAGGGATACTACGTATGTTATGCGTATAGTATGTGTCTGTATGTATGTAGATTGGACAATAGCCATTCATGAGCTATCTACAATGTGGATCTATAAATAGAATAGCCTCATAATGGTCATGTGAGAATAAATATGTATTAATTGTGATATAAATTTTTCGCTGCGGCGAAATATGTATGTATGTATCAACCTACTAATCCCCATTTAGGTTACCACAAGGATATATTTTCGTTTCCTACCCAAAGGGGTCAATTCGCGGAGCAAACATACTGGTTAGTATAGATATTTTCGAGGAGGGTGGTATGCACTGGACCGAGAAAGGCTTTGTGTGGCCTTCGGGAAAAATATTCCGATTCAATAACTTTACGGAACAAAATTAAAAAAGTCGTTTAACCTGGAACTTCACATAGCGCATGTTGTGGGTCTAATCGAGTAATAAAAAACTGTATACTAGAAATGCCAAATACACACTTAAAATCTGGACTTAGGGTAAAAACAACATTTTTCGGGTTCTCATAATATTTTTGATCATAATTGCACCGTTTCGGAATCGATATTTAAGTAATATATGGCACTGAAAAAGGGATTTCTGGATATTTGCAAAGGTATGTAACTTACCATATTTTAGTTATGTATGTTATTACCTTAAGTGTAGGAGAAATAATACAATTTCAATTTTAATGATTTGCAATTTGCTGTGACCTAGTAAGATTTAAATCAGGGACGTGAACCGGTTTTGAACCGAACCAGTTTTGAACCGGAAAACCCCTTTTTTCTATTAATTAACTGAAGCATTAACCCAACCGAAATTTTCCACAAATGTTTGATCGGAACCGAAAACCGAACCACTTTCCATAAAGGTTTAAAGGTTCGTTTCAACCAATTTGCAATAGATAAATGTTCCCAGTATTTTTACTTTTTGTTAAACATGGTAATACCAACCATGTTTTTGTTTACCATGTGAGAATATCAAATGTAAAGGCAGGCAACCCATCTCATTTGAAAGACCCCTTAACTTTTTAAACTTGCGCGTTATTTTTTTTTTGTTTTTCGAACCGTTGAACCGAACCGAAACCCCGGTTCAAAGACCAAAAAAACCGCTTTGACGGAGCAACCCAAAAGTGCAAAAACGGTTTAAGAATCGAGTATTTTCTTTAAATATACATATGTTGGTGACATTTCAATGCTTAGTGTAGTCATTCTAATTAGCTAGTAGAACTTTATTCAAATTAATATCTTAATCCCAAGTAACGTCGATTGAATGCTACCTACTTTGGAGTACTTAGTATCGATACTTTTGAGAATCGAGTTCTAGGTACTTTGGTATCGATACTGCCCAGCACTACTTAAAATAAAACTAGAACTCTCTACTACTATCCCTGAAAATAGCCAAAACTGATTTTGGTATTTTTTTTTTCAATAGCACAATGTTCCACGAAAAAAATTAAATTAGTATAGCAGCCGAGACGTTTTTCTCAAAATCTGAACGAAAAATATTACGGGTTGGCAAATCAGCACAAAAAAGCCAACCAAAAACAGCTTTAACATTTGCCGCATCAAAATTTAGTATTGCCCTGTGTAATAAATATATTGCCGCTTACACAATATGTTAATGTTTGGTCTAGCTTTTCTGCCGATTTGTGGCGTGCGCCCTGATGATGAGGGACCTACAGTTCTACGCTGACTCCGAACGGCGATTGTATTTTTATGAGAAGCTATTTTTCATGGCAGAAATACATACGGATTTCCATTGCATATCGAGGGGCGACTGCTATTAGAAAAAACTTTTTCTTTTCTTTTGTTTTCGATGTTGGTCGGAAGGTGGGCTAGGACCCGGGCCCTGCGGAATGGTAGTGCTTACACCACAGCGGCCGCCAGTATATTATTGGTTTATTCGAAAGAGCGAACATTCCCATTATTTATGGAACACAATTCCATTCATGTGTCTGCCTCGATATTCGCCTTAAGGGCCTGAATCGTTAATGGATTGTTTGCATAATATCAATCCTTCACGGCACCCCACAAACAAAAAAGGCAAATCGCAGTGCCGAGAGGCCTGTAAACACGACTACCGAATTTGGCGCGCAAATAATCGTCCAAGTCCATGCCTTCAATTTGATTTCATTTATTTCGTTATAAACACAGTAGCGCATTAAGATTTAATCTTTTATTGCGCAATAAAAGGAACAGATGAGTACGTGTAAATGTTTGAATAAAAGTAAAGAGCAACAATAATATATGTATGTATGTATAAACAAATATAGAAATATGTGACTTCACCAGTGAAGTATTAAATACAACTTTTCCCCCTTTCCGAAAATTACCGTTCCATGGTAAGCAGGGGTGTTGTGTTTTTAGCCTTATTTCAAACAACATCTTCGATAGTATGTTCAGCTAGACTCACGCCATTTTTCAAAATTCCATAATAATGTTACTTCCTTTCAAGGGATTGTTGCGAGTATAAAATTTAAGTAAATTAGCATCCTTGAATTTCAAAATATCGAAGTTTCAACATTTCAGAAATATACCATTACATGAAAAGAGGGCGTAATTTTACACCGATTTCAAGAATTTGCATCGTCTTGTTTTTGTGTGACAAGTACAATAATTATACCGAGTTTGGTACAAATTGATGGAACGGTTACCTAGATACACATATGTATGTGGTCATAAGTGGGCAATGCCACGCCATTTTCCAAAAATTTCTTACAGAAATTTACAGCTGTTAGATATGTATGTTTTACCAGGACCAACAACTGTGCCAATAGGAGAAATTGGTGAAGTGGATACCGTAGCTACGCCCATTTTCCAAAAATTTATAAAATTCTTATTTCCCACCTAATGGTAATTTTAAAAATCAAGCTTCAGTAGTTGCTAAAATATCACAGTTTTCGTATTTATGAGGTTATATGGGAGGTGGGCGTGGTTATTGTCCGATTTCGATTTTACTCGAGTTATCGTGTGCACAGACGAACAGACAGTCGCGGCTTAATCGAAATATAAGGCGCGTGTGTATTTGGAAAACTTAAGCTCTTCATATAGATATGGCGGCTTCTTATAAACGAGTAATTTAAACATAATAAAAAAAAAAATATAGTTTAAAAAACTAAAACCTCGCTATTATAATTTCCATTCGTACTGTCATCAGGTATGTAACTTTATAATAGAAATCGCTGCATCTTTTAGGCGCATCAATATTACATAGTAACATCCCGAGCTAATAAAAGGGAGGTAAAAATACAGTCCCGCCACAAAAAATCGTTTATCATGCCTCCGTTGATGATGTTTCGTTTGCATTACTCCCCAACGTTGTTCAATCATAAATCGATTCATTTCGTTCAGCGCAGATATGACAGTGACTTTCTGTCAAGATTTCGAGCTGGGAAGAGCTGTCACTGTTAAAATAACATATGGTTAAAAAACACTTATGGACCACCCCCTTTTTACACATGTTTATTCGAACTGAAAATTTCTAAGCAAATAACTGAGCAAAAATGGTTTAAGGTGTAAAGCAATGTGAAAATGAGTTTTTGAAGGAGTTGGAGGCTTTCCAAAAAAAATTTTAAGCACAGTTTCTTGAATTACTAGAGCAGGGTTGCAACTGTTTTAGGCTAGCGAAAAAGTTCATAATGAAATTATGATGATTAATTGTAGTCAAAGGTGTGCAAAATTGTTAATTGGATAAAATCATATTGCAAATACACCAACTAATTTGTTGCATATATATATGTAAATATATACATACACGTACATTGGTATGTACAATTTCTCGTTTGTTTATGTACATACATACAGTGACCCAAACCAGTGTCCATGTGTTGATTTGTTTTAAATATTCACTACGTTTTTCAGTTAATTTTTATTGTTGTCATATTTCGATAAAAACATTGCCCAAGCTTTAACCAAAACCATATACATATGTACATACATACATACAATACATACATGCATAATGCAAAAAAATTGTATGGGCTATAAAACTACGTACCCAGAAATATTGTAAAGATTCAGATTAGAAAGCGCGAAATTTTGATGAAAATTTGTTGAATTTTCGAAAAAAAATATAAAGTTTGAAACTTTGATTTATATGGTTTTGGCTTAAGATGGACAACATTTTTATAGAAAAATAACAAAAAAAAAAAATAACTTGTTTGAGTCACTGTATCTTCATACAATACATATTTTTGTATTCAATTGCATAATGATAATATGGCAACATCACATAATTGAATCGAATGATATGTATACATGTGTGTATATATTTAAATATGAGTGTCAAACCAAGGGGTTTTATGAATTCCTATGAAGTTTCAAAATACTTTTGATTAGGGTTGCCACCTATTCGAAAAGTCATTTCTATCTAACTATTTGTATGTATAATACGCGAAGGCATTTTTTATGAAGGTCTTCAGATTTGCGCCGTTCTTTCCAATTTCAAAAATGAGATGTCAAATTCAAGAGCTTGGCTTGTAGATGTGAGATAATATTTAATTTTTCAAAGTTCGAACTTTTTTAGCGGTATAGGCTGATTAAAAATTGCGAAACCGAACGGCTGGACGGATTTTGATGAAATTTGGCATATGGAGCTCCTATATATAACTTTGCCATCTGTTTAAGGGTTAAATTAAATTTTGGCGTTTTTATGCTATGCGGGTTCAATAGTAATGTCGTTATACGGTATTGTATAATATAAGAAAGCTGCGGGTTTTGTTTGATATACATACATATGTATGTAGTGGTAAATTTATTTGCGCCAAAACCGAATCCGAATTGTAGTGGTGCTAACTGGATTCGTGAAATGGTTAAACAAGCTTACGGAAACTATCCGCTGCAACTATTTTGTATTTAAGGGATTTTACGTGTGATGATAAAGCGACGATCTGTTTGTTTTTGGCGCATAATATTATCGGTAAAGGTATGGATAAAGGAGATAAAGTTCTGTCAAAATATGTCGACAAATTTTGGCGTCAAAATATGACATAGTGAAAACCAACCATAAGCCTGACAGGACGACAAAACTCCCCAAAAAAGGCGAAGTGGCATGTGTTTCCATCTGTCTTTTGTTTGATATACCAACAGTATGAATTGATCAAACTTTGATTGCCTTTTCCCACAAAATTGAAAAAAATATAAAAAAAATAAAATAATTCTGTATATTATTAAACGTACTATATGTATGCACATTAGGGTTCCAAATATGGATGTGAAAAAGTAAAGTCGGAGTTTTTATGCTCTCACCCCTTAGAGGTCGCTCAAAGCGCACAAAGTTTTCCATGTATTTTTATATGGGAAAAAAGCAACTTTTCGTAGAAATGGTATAGAACTCTTGAAAATAAATATTTTTCGATCGAAAAACTCTGTTTCTCTGCAGAAGATTCCGAATAATAGTACCCAATTGTCTATTTAACTATTTTTTCCTCGCTACTGTAATTTATAGGTCCGCCAAAAACACACAAAAACCCCGAAAAATGCAATGGGGGACCAATAAAAAATCGCTTGTATTAAAAAATGGTTAAATAAACAATTATCGAAAGTCTCCTGAAGAGAACAAGAGTTTTCGATCGAAAAATATTTATTTTCAAGAATTCTATACCATTTCTATGAAAAGTTGCTTTTTTCCATATAGAAATAAATGGAAAACTTTGAACGCTTTGAGCGGCCTGTATTGTATTAAAAAATGGTTTAATAAACAATTTGGTATTGTTATTGAAAGTTTCCTGAAGAGAAGCAGTGCCTTCCGATCGAAAAATATTGACTTTCAAGAATTCTATATCATTTCTACAAAAAAACAGGGGTATACTTTTTTCGATATAGTACAATCCTTGGAGGTGAAAGCATTACAATTTCGACTGAACTGTTTTTGGATCACCCTAATGCACATACAGTATTGGACATATCTTTAGCACCCCCCTTTCAAAGTGATATTGTTTGCCACTTATGTTTAATTATTTATTTATAAGAATTTTCAATTAAAGTACAGTTTTTTCTCTAACAAAACTCATATAAACCCGTTTGAAACTTTTTAAAATACTACAAAATAATGCAACAAATGTTCACCCAAATTTCAAACTTTTTTCTCAGGAGTGATACAATTTTTCTGAGTACACAGTTTTATAGCCCATTAAATTTTAGTCTAATAATGTGCAAGTTTCAAGTGGCTAAAAACTACCGTTGATTTTTTAGATTTTTTTTTTTGCCGCATTTGCTTCCATATAACGAATAAACAAAATTTATTTTTATATGGAAGAAAATCGCAACACCTTCGGCGAAAAAATTCTAAAAAAGCAACGGTAATTTTTAGCCACTTGCAACTTGGACATTAATTGAAATGGGCTGTAAAACTGTGTACTCAGAAAAATTCTAGCACTTCTGTGAAAAAAGTTTGAAATTTGCGTGAAAATTTGTTGCATTCTTTTGCAGTTTTCTACAAAGTTTTAAGCTTGTAAGCTTAAGTTAGAGAATCAACTGCATTTTAATTGAAAATTCCTAAAAATAAATAAACATGAGGGGCAAACAATATTACTTTGAAATGGGGGTGCCGCCATTGTATTGGCCAATACTGTATGTATTGTAAGTACAATGATTATACAATCTATTTCTATATTTTATATGGGACAAACAGGTGGACGATTTTTTAATATTTGGTAAATTATTTTCGTTTTCATCAGTGGCATCCCAGTTGACAATGGCGTTACCCTCGCTGATGTAAAATGACTAAATGATCACATTGCGTCGTATATTCGAAATCTTTAACGTACTTTCGACATGAACTGTAGCACTATGGAGCACAAAAGCGTAAGCGCTGTAAGAGCTTGGCTTCGGTGTATTGCATTGCTGTGGGGCATGTGTTGTTGAACCGGATTGAGACCAGCTGTAGCTGTGCGCAAGCGCTGCGTACGAGTCGAAAATAATTAATCAATATCAATTGAAGCAACCACAAAGCTATCGAGCCGCAGAAGCGTCAATGACTCCGAGTAACCAGCCAACAAACACTAAGGCGAGCATACGCAACTTACGGCTGAGTTGAAACAGCGACCGAAGAGACGGTGACTTCAGCATAAACACTACAGACACCACAGCATGGCCATGGCTCAGCACCGAGAGCACCAACAGCACTAAACAAAATGGTGGCGGTGGCTCGTTCACGCATATTTTTTTTGACCATTGCAATAAATTAAGTGAAATTTTTGTTTGTTTCGAAAGCGCAGTATTTTAACACATGAAGTGGAAGGAAGGAAGGGAAATACAAACGTTTAAAATCTGTCAGCATCCTTCTATGGATGTTTCGCAACATAATAAAAATAAATGGATGCTTTCCAACATATGACTAATGCACTTTCACCAAGCCACTTTCAATTCAATTCAATATCAATTCATAGCATCACCCACGAAAATGCACCAACAAAGAATCACAAAGTAAGTAAGTGCTTAAATATGTATGTATGTAACTCATAAAAGGAACGATTCATGTTTAGAAAATCAAAGCCAAAGGAAAACTTACGAAAAACGCGGAAAAGATAACAACACAAAAGTCGCGAATAAAGCAAAAATAACACAAGTCACACACAAGAAGTATGCAAAGAAATCAAATAACATAAAACCCAAGTACAAAGAAAAGAAATCTGCAACAAAGCCTGCTGCTGACAAGGTGTAGAAGCAAGCGGCCAACCAAGTCGTCGTCTTGTTGCGTGTGTCTGTCTTTGTCTTCTCGCACTACTTGAGCAACTGACTTTATCGAAGAAGAAAATAAGACACAAATCAACAAGTAGAAGATATTGGCCGCGGTGGTAAGTGCATGCAGTGAGTGAAACCAGTGCCTGTGACTCTGCGCGGCGCCACTACTGACTACTAACCAACCAAATAGATTCCAGTCAGTAACCAACCCGGCATCCATAGTTTGCACCAGTGGTAAACGCTCGTCGCACCTAGCCACAGTCTGTAGAGTATGTATGTATGTATGTATGAACAAAAGCCAGCCAGCAAGCAACTGTGGAGCGTTGGTGCGGTGGTGGCAGTGCCGAGTGCCGACGATGCCCATGCATTCAAAGACATTAAACCAAAGGAGATGTGTTAAAAACAAGTACTATAATTTTACTGCAGCAAATTTCAATGTCAGCCAAGGCAAGCAAGATATGCAGGCTAACAGGTCGACAGGTAGTCGAGCGAGCTAGCTAGCTAGCCGACTAGGCCAGCTCAATAAATTTATAGATAAACGTGTGAAGCTAGGATGGACGACGACGGCGCATAAGATGTGTGTACGTACAGTGGCTAGCAAGTATGTAGAATTCTTCCGCAATAATGTTTGGATTTTTCAATTATGTACAACTTTTCACAACTTTTGAACACTCGTAGTACATACATAACAATAAATATGTATAGCGATGAATGTGAAACATTACCCCTTGATTGCACTTTTTTGGAACTGTGCGCTGTGCGTGTGTTTGTGGAGAAAATTTTTATTTGCACAACTTTTCACTTGTTTTGTTGTAACTCATCACATCGATCACCAGATAAATCACAAATTGCTTTTCGTTCGGTTCTTTCGTGTTAGCTTAAACTAATTTTCCAATCTGAGTTTTAGAAAACACAAATCAAGCTTGTTTTAACACTGGCCACTTGGAGGAATGGTTGTACAAAACTTTACCACCACGCTGGAATGTCCGTCGCGAATTTGACGAATACCAAACTGAATGAGAAATCATACTGAAGCAAAAGAAAAGACAAGACGACAAGAAAATATCCAAAACCCAATTTCAAAACCTCGACTTGGCACTTAGTTGCGTAGTCATGTCGCGCCTCTCCGCTCATTTCTTCTCTCCGCTCCTCTGCCGCCGCCGCCGGTGTATGCCCTGGCAAACGACGACGACGAGCAACGCTTCGTCGTCTGGACTTGTCTCGTTTGGCTGCGTCTCAGGTCTCAGCACACCTAACAGTATGGTTTATTTGTTGTTGTTAAGATGGTCAGTTGCTATTTCTACCGGAGGTCTTCGCCTATATATGTATATGTATGTATGTTTGTGTATGAAAGCATACTTATACATAAACATGTAATTATTGGGGAAATGAAAAAAATAATGGTATTAGTGGTATAAATGTACATAGTGCATACATACATACATACATACGTATAATATGGACATACATACATACATACATACATATAAATATTTCCAAACACAGAGAATGGTCTTCAGTGAAGCCACGTTGAATTCGAAAGCCGAGCGCGAGACAGGTAGACCGACCTGGCAGCATTATTGCGACTACACTTACTGCAACTTGAACAAAAGCAATGATATTCGGGTTAAAACCGCGTGCCTGGCTCATCATTGTGGAACTTTTTGAATCAACCATACGTTGTACATACTACGAATGTTTGTCCGTGTGCATGTAGTAGGCATGTACATACATATGTATGTGTGTGTGTGTAAAGGCCGATATGTACATACATACTTTCAGGTAAAAGCAAATGTCTTAGCGCAAAAACCAACAACACCATAAACTAAAATAACAGCTTGGCCATCCATACATACAGTATGCAAAACCAAGATTCGGACACCTCCACCTTGCAGTGGAATTTATAGTAGACAGCGAACTAGCATAGTACCAGTTTGCTTTTCAACTCAACTAGCTCATCTTCTATCCTTTTCCATACTAATATCCGAGATTTTATACGAAATTTCAATTGTCAGGAAATGCATCAGCATCAATCAGTAGAAATACTAGTAAGTAGCGTCATAAAAGTTAATGGCAAAAGACTCTTATTTAGAAGCAAATCTATCGCACTGCTACAGCAGTCGCAACGACGGACAGAGCGCGCATCTCGAGAGATCCGAGATAAGAACCATCGATCGCCGAAAAAATATTTTCTTTTATTAACCGACTTCAAAAAAAGGAGGAGGTTATCAATTTGTCGGAATATATATATATATTTTTTGTATGTTACCGCATAACTGTGGACCACAATTTGGAGCCGATTTCGATAGTTGTAACAAAAAAGTTATGCATAAAAAATGGATACTTTATACTTACGGATTCGTAATCAGCACAAAAAAATCAATAGGGGTATTCTCTGAGTCTTGCAAAGCCCTTGCACGGTGCACAGATTGCACGGATTGCACGGTAAAAACCGGTTTTCGTATGGGACAGCTTTGCAAACCGTTCAATCCGTGCACCTTGCAAGGGCTTTGCAAGACTCAGAGAATACCCCTAATCAAAAATAGCTTTAACAATTTGCCGCATCAAAATCAGTGTTGCCCTCTATAATATATTGGCGCTTACACAATATGTTAATGTTTGGTCTAGCTTTTCCTCCGATTTGTGGCGTGCGCCCTGATGATGAGGGACCTACAGTTCTACGCCGACTCCGAACGGCGATTGTATTTTTATGAGAAACTGTTTCTCATGGCAATACACTCGGAGGTTTACCATTGCCTGCCGAGGGGCGACCGCTGTTAAAAAAAAAAAAAAAACATTTTTCTATATTTTCTTACAATGTCGCTTTGACCAGGGCTTGAACCCAGGCCCTGCGGAGTGGAAGCAAAACGTCGATTTTTTCGTAATGCTTCGTAATTATCAACTTTTCCGTGCCATGAGCCATAACCAAGAATGGAATAGAAAGATTGCGCCAATCAGAGAGGATTTTTGAGCGCAATTTTTGCGTGACGCCATTTTGGTGCAATTGTGAGAGAGACAAGTAAAACGCAAAAAAAAAAAATGTAAACAATTGGGGAAAAATGTGTTAATATCAATATTAAATGGTTCAATTTTGCAGAAATTAATAAATATATAAAGTTTAATTAAATAGCAACACGTAGCAATGATTTTGGGCATGTAGCCCTTTAGGGTACGTTCACACAGAAAGCGTGACCGAGCCGAGCGAAGCCGTTCCGAGCTGATTGAAGCTTTCAAATTGCTGTTGCTATATGAAAGTGTTCATACAGCAAGCCGTTTCAGAAGCGTTTTGGGGCTGAAAGCCAAGCAGGTTTTGATCTTGAATTTTCTATTTAATATTTCAGCTTCATGACGCTGTTGCAAACAAGATATTAAAATACTCAAATACAATAAATTTACAACAAATCTTTTGAATAAAATTTAGCAAATGTTTTTGCCGCTTTTCATTGACGGTAAGTTTTTTATATCTTTGCAGCCTAGTCCATGAGAAAAGCTCCGCTTTGTTCCGCCTTGCTGCGCTCGGCGCCGCTCGGCTTTCTGTGTGAACATACCCTTAAGCAAGTACGATTTTCAGCACATGCCGGATGATGGTAAAATGCATGAAGTTATATGGATGCAGATATACAGAAAAAAAACTGACTTATATCGCACGCTTGCCTTTTGTTTTCACTTTTACAATTTGCCACTGCAGACTTCCTTGCCGTGTAATGTTTCAATAATTGTGGAAAACTACGCAGAAATATTAACGCACAAATAGTTAAATTGGAAATGTGTTTATTTATTTTTCCACTGTTTTAGGTTAGTGGGTCTTGATATCCAACCCACTAGCAATTGCACAGTTCACACTTCGTAGAAAGTCCCACCTGACCCCCCCGAAACCTTCCACAGACCCCTGGGGAACCTTTGGAAAATGGTCCAAAATTAGCATTTTGACACCGGAAATGTAAACTCGATAACAGTATTTTTGTGCAGACCATCTTTTTATTGTCAAAGGTATTCCGGCTATGCCATCCACAGTAAATTTGCGTAGAAGTCACTCCGAAATTCGCAGAAAGTGTATTTTTCAGACCGAATTTATTAATAAATTAGTGACCGAAAATTACAAAATTAGGTTTTTGCAATAAAGTGTAGACCCTTGACTACAAGTGTGTGTAAAATAATTTGGATCGGGTCACCCATTCGGACACAATAGCCCGAAATCATTGGGCAAATAACTAAACCGTACCCAGTTCAATTATTATTTGGTTTTCCTCAATCAACAATTGCACCAAAATGACGTCACACACACACAGCTGATTCTGTAGAATTCACAAATAGCAGATTAGCGGTACCGCGATGGGCGCAATCTCTGTTTCTCCCAATCGTGAGCCATACCTAATATGGGAAATATTTAGAATGCCTGGAAAAAATTAAAAAAATTCGCAAAATGTTGCACACAATGCGGGTAGTGGTAAATTCTAGAGTAATCGGTTGCTGCAATATGTTGCAGAATACAAAGTTTGCCTAAAGTTGGAGGGATAATTGACTACCAGTATTCTTCAAATTGCAAATCTAGATTTTTTTCTTCAAATTGTAAAGTACAATCATACAGAAAGTAATAGCTTAAATTTCTTCTAGTTTTTTTTTGCTTGTGCAATAATTCATAAAAATCAGGGATGTACGAATACGGATTTTGCATACTGTGCTTATGTATTTTGTACACAAGCATATACATAAATATGGGTCATTCCAGCAAAGGCGACAGCATTGACCAGGTCAAAAAACATTAGAAAGATTGCGTATAAATCTGTAACAACAGTAAAGCAGGCAGATTAATTTCTTAGAAATCGATTTTTATAGATTTATTTATTTAGGAGAAGGTTATCAATTCGATGGAATTTTTTTTGTTTATGTATGTTACCGAACAACTTTTGACCCCGTTAACCGATTCATATAATTTTTTTTTTTTTTTTTTTTTTTTTAAGGAGAGGTGGTCCCATATTAAGGTACGTCAGAGGTGGTCCCATACTAATATCACACAGCAAAATTACTCTCTGAAGTGAGAGTAAAAAGTGAGTAACCACTAAAAAGTACGTCCTGTACCTGTAGAAACGTCAACCAGTGATCGCTTGACACTTTTCATGATTTTACCAGAAGAAAAAGTTCGGGTAACATCTTGCAACTTCATTCCCTACACAACTCTCCAGAAATTGTTCTCCTTTACAGGAGTACGGAATAATTTTTTCTGTAACTTCCTGTAGGTTCGTGTAAAAACTTGTAAGTTCATTGAGTACTGGATCAGAGCTATAATAATGCCATTAAAGCATGAAATGGACCTCAATATTCTATTAACTATATATTCGCGAAAGCCACTATGAAATATTTATAGCTTGTCTAAAATTGGGAAACATATCTAACAACTGAGAGCGGCGGACGTCATCGTTGTCCCACCCGTCACACCAGAAAAAATGTAAATTTTCCATGTAACTTATATAGTTGTATTTACATATACTTTATTAATTTCGTATTAAACTGATATCTGACTTCAAGTGTTAACAGTTTGAAACATGTAAATTTAACGGTAAATAAATTGCTTATAGTTTGAGCATAAGCGAGTTAAAATATCCCTCTCGTCACATTGGAATGCCCCATATGTATGTATGTATGTAAATATATGGTAAGTCAAACTAAAATAAGAGAAAATGAAATTCAAAAGCGTACATCCATATTTACATACATACATAGGTATATGTACATATATATATATGTCTGTACATTCACACTAAATATCGATGCACATCAGACCAGTGTTGGGCTCATTATGTTAGTACCCATTGGCAGCCCTCGTTTTTATGTAATGCCGATGCCATGCAGTTCTGTTTTTTTACCGCTTTGTGTTATGAGGCTTCCTCGACGTTTTTCCTGTAGCCCTCTTCTCCTGTTTAGTTTTTTTTTTTTTAATTCAGTTGCACAAGTATCGGGTTTGAGAATTTAATTCAAAGCTTATAGGGAATTAACATTCGACTATGTGTATTTACATACATACATATGTATATCTAAGTACCTACATATATATACATACGTATGTTTTAGAGGGCTGCATGCATGCATTCAAAACGGCTTTTGAATTATTCATATACAAAACGAATGAATGATTTTGGCTTGAAATTTTTTTTGAACTTGAGTGAATAGCTGTTCTGATATTTGTGTCGACATCACAATATTCAAATAAAGTGAAAATAAATTGAACTGAAATAAATGACAATTTTTTGTATGAATATCCAAAAATATTTTTTCTATGAACATATCGAGCCCTAACCGCCAAAATAACGTAAGCGACATTTTTTTTCAAAATTTTCTTTTTGATGCAGAGAAATGTATCTAGATGCTCTAGGAATATTTCTGCATCAAAAAAAAAATGTTGAAAAAATGTATGTATGAATGTATAGCTGCGCTCCTATTACATACGAAAAAACTTGTTTGTAGAAAAAAACTTTTATCGAAATGAGTTTGAATGTTTTGAATGTTTCCATTCATTCATTCACATTCTTCCATTTGAAGGTAGAAAATATAAAACAAAATGTATATTCATAACTTACAACATTCCAAACGCTGAGTATTTTGTAATGTGAAGTAAAATATTCAAATCTACTGTACTCTGTTTGGCTAGAAGTTTGAATGAATTCATGCAGCCCTCTAGTATGTTTGTAGTACATACTTTTTAAGCTTTGCTTGAATCCGTTTCTATGTAGGTAGTTATGTGTATGTGATTAGGTACACACATATACACATACATACATACATACTTATGTATGTATATTAGGTACACATATTATTTGTAACTACAGATTCTTATCAGCAACAAATAATTCATTCAGATGCATTCGGCAATCTCCACTTTTTAAGCAAATCAATGTCCGCATAATTGCAATAAATGTTCTCTATCCTAATTCGATATATATACATTAGGGTGGTCCTCAAGTGTAGGAAGCAAATTTTTACATCAGATTCCTAAGCCTCAGTCGATACTACAATAGTCGATGATATCACATATAAATTTTTGTCCCGATTGGAGACGGCTAAGGCGTGTCGCAGAGGGGGCAAAGTTCAGATTTCTCTATGGAGACACAAAAAATTAAAATTAATTTTCTTTTCACCTGATACCCAAAATCGAGACTACTTTAGTCGAAGATATCACATATGAATTTTGGCCGCGATTGGAGAAGGTTAAGGCGTTTCGCACAGGGGTCAAACTTCAGATTACCCTCTATGAAAACATCTTAACCGACTGCAATCGGGATCAACATTTATATGTGATAACTTAGACTTTAGTAGTATCGATTTTGAGTATTAGATGAAAAAAGTATTAATTTTAATTTTTTGAATTTTTATAGAGGATTCTGGACTGTGCCGCCCCCTGTGCGACACGCCTTAGCCGTCTCCAATCCGGCCAAAATTTATAAGTGATATCTGTGATCGTGGTATTACCGATTGAGGGGGTGAGACTGAAAAAATCGTTCATTCGATTTTTAAGGGCCACCCTAATGTGCATACATATGTATGCATGTGTGTGCACTAGGGTGGTCAAAAATGTATGCGGGACAAAAGTAAAGTCGGAATTTAAATGCTTTCACCCGCTAAAATGGTTTTATGCCGCAAAAATTATACCCCTGTTGGTCTATTTTGGAGTCAAGAAATATTTAGAAGTCGCTCAAAGCTTTTATGTATTTTACAAGGGAACAAGTAAAAAAATCTAAGTTCGGGCGAAATTTTTTCACCTTTCCGAAAACTACCGCTACATGGTAAGCAGGAGTGATTTTACCTCTATTTCAAGCAACTTCGATAGTACGTGCAGTTACGACTCAATCAGATAAAGTTATGTAGTACAAATGTAGTTATAAGTGGGCGGTAGCACGCCCATTTTCTAAGATTCCATAATATTGTTATTTATTCTCAAGAGAATGTTGTGAGTATAAACTTTGAGTAAATTAGCGTCCTTAAAATCCAAAATACCGAAGTTTACGCATTTTCGAAATTTACCGTTATATAAAAAGTGGCCGTAATTAGCCGACTTCCAAACAAGGAGGAGGTTATCACTTCGTCGGAATATTTTTTATTTTTATTTTTTACTTTTTTGTTACCGCATAACTTTGGACCACGTCAACCGATTTCGATAATTCTTTTTGCATCGGAAAGGTAGTCCCATACTAATCTGGTTAAGATCAGCGGATCATGAGATATATATATAACCCAGCACAAATCAAACATAAAAAATTTAGGTTTTTTTTTAACTTTGCATTAGGATACCTTACTAATTTATGATCATATACGATTAGATATTGATATGTATGTCTATAAGACATTCCTACTTTAGCAAAGACACGAATTTATTAAATTTTTTTCTCAGTAGAAAAAATTAAATCGAAATTAATTAATTAATTGAAATAATAGACAAAGATCTTCAAGTATTTAAGTAACTATAATTTTTCAAAAGGCTTTTAAGAAATGCAACGCCCTCTGGGGAAAAAATAATTTGTGTGAATCATTGGACATTCCAAAACTATCTTCCAGTGGTTTGATGTATCTAAAGAGTGAGACCCAATTAGAGGATGCTTGGATTTTTCGCAAGGCGAAAGACAGTTACTGTACGGATGTCTTATACCATCTCTGGTTTCTCTAAGCGTGGAGTTAATGAAATTGGCTCAAGAAAAGAATCTTGTTCTGAAATCAGGTGCAGGTTATGCTATAACAACTGCAGTGATTTCCCCTGACGTTAAAATGAGATGGTTCAACAAATGGTAATACGACTGACTAATTTAAATGGTTACAGATCTTGATGCTGGAAGTTGCAGTGTAGTCGAACCCTATACCATCTATTCTTTTTTTCTTATATTCATGTATGTATGTATGTATGAATTTATGACTCAGTCAAAACAAAAATACGAATGATGAATCCTACCATTCGAGCCAAATTGCGCAATACTTGAATGATCTTGAAAGTGGGGAAAAATTTGGAAAAAGTACCCTCGTTAAAAAGTGCTTTATTGCATTATAACACACCGTTAACTTCGTCCGCCAAGGTAGAACGGTTTTTTTTTTTCGTTCGCTAGAGTTGTAAACAACCCACGCCGCCGTCATGGCCTATCTGACCTTAATTTCGAGAAATTAGTTTTGCTTAAAGCAAATATTAAGTTTTATACATCAAAATGGTTCTGAGTTATAAATTTTCGTATTTATTTTCATTTGTTGTAATATTCTACACAAACTCATGATTGCAATGCTTTCACTAAAGCTTGATTTTGATTAACAATAGGGGAATTCACTCTTATGTGTATTCGTTGTATGTTGTGTAATCGTAACTGCATGAGCGTGTAATTTAATTTAAGTATCTATTGATGATTTTATTTAAGTATTCGTAATCGTAATTTTCATGATTACAATTACTGTAATTGTAATCTTACAATTTTTAGGATTACAATTACGGTATTCATGAGCATGTATTTCATGATTATGATTACAGTAAACTTAGTCCTTAAATTTTTAAGATTACAATTATTATAATCATAATGGTAACAGATATGATTACAATTAAAGTAATCGTAATCGTATATAATTTAAGGATTACGATCAAGCAATCGTAATTAAAATGTAATCGTAATCAAATCTGCGCGCTACATTCTGACAAGTTTTAACACATCATTTTTTATTTCATTTTGGTTATTTTTTTATAAAAATAGTTCATTCTTTAACAAAACCCGTGTAAGTGCAAGCTTCAAAGTTTGTGCAAAACTAAAAAAAAAAAATCAATAAACATTCGTAAAAATTTTGAGCTTTTTTAATTAGATTTCCTGGAAAGATTCTGAGTATGCAGTTTTGTAGCCCATTGAATTCTAGTAGAATAAAATACAATGATTGATTTTTTAACATTTTTTAAATATTGCTCAAAGTTTGAAACTTGGATTTACACGGGTTTTGTTAAAGAATGAACCATATTTTTATAAAAAAATAAACAAAATTAAATAACAACAAAAATAATATGTTAAAAATTGTCAAAATGTGGTGCGGCTATAATTATTTCGACCACTGTACATAAATGCGAATGTCTGTTTGTTTATTACCTTATAACTTTTGAACTACGACACAGAATCGTACGAAACATGCGCACTTATTTGTTTTTACCCCGGGAAGGTTATAGCTGTGGTTTGGTTGCAAATATGTCGTCAATTTTGCAAAGGGCCTGGTACCTCACAAAGGCCTGCAAATTTTTAATCAGCTATAACTTCGGAACCATAATTCAAAGAACTTAAAATTTGGTACAAGCATAGACATGTCTATGATAGGCGCTTCTAGTAAGGTATATACATATAAACAAGTTTATAAAAGTGGACGTGGAATTTTTAATCAGCCATAACTTCGGAACCACAAGTCACAGGACCCCTTTAACACCTTCTGATATGCCTTTTGAATTTAAATAGACTTCAGTTTCCAGTTTGCTTAGCTTTTGCAATGACAAAACTTCATCGAAAATAAAATGTATGGTAATTGGAAAATGCATTTATGGTAATAGATGATTTGAAGTATTGAAAACATGCTGTAAAATAATATTAGAATTATTATTCGTAAGAAATAAGATAGTTTCTATTATTACAGATAGTATTTCTACTATTATATAATTTATTGGAGTTTTTTTTTTATTTTAAAAACACCTGCTGTGCCAAAAATTATTATTGCATTTCATTCCATAACACCCAAGCTATACAACGGGGTCCTACCATATTATTCTATCACGGCTATAGTAAAATTAGAGCAGAAATAAAATATAAAATCTTTACATAATTATTTTTCATATTTGTGGGGTGAAACCCGCGGATAAAAGCTAGTATATTATAAAATGCAGCCAAATCAACCTATAAATAAGTTAGATATAGGACTTTTATTATATTTCTTTTCTGCGGTAGACTTTCCGCTGGAAAAGTCCATATATGGTTCGTTGTCTAAGAGCCAGTGCACCATACCATATTTATTGGCAGCCGAATATGGGACAAAAAATAATTTTGCCAATTTTTTTCCACAAAAGCTAGAGTATTTCAGAACCTCTTTCAAAAATGGCTAAGCGCCAGCTCTCGATTCTTACAAGTGTACTAACCGCACATTGTCAACACTCCCAAGGGGCTCTGCCGAGTGGACATCAACTGCCTGCGGAACTTTGTTTGAGTACCCAGGGCTTCTCTTAGTTTTAACACAGTTACCGTTCTAAGAATTTGTGTAATGTGGTATCACAATGGACAATGAAATGTCTAAGTGAGTGCCCCCCTTCGTGGGTCTGCCACTATAACCCAACCTAACCTAGGCAGGGAAACATGAAGAAAATATCCGACTACTTTTGAAGCACGAGTGGTAATCAACGGATTATTTTCAGACTCGTATTTCGGCCAAGCGCAATGCAGTGAATAGCAACCGGAACTGATTTGCAAAGCGTACCTTTGAACGGTTCCACTTCCCAGCCATCTTTGAGAACTTCTTTACCTATACAAGATTCTAATGGCAGCCTTCTTATTTAGAGTTTCTCTTGTTTAAGATACTATCCCTCATATAATTAATAAAATATCTTCTTTCTTCACAAAATTTAAAAATCGCCTCCACACTACTGCGGCACATTGGACCCGAGGTACCCGAGCTATATTTTGTTGTTGGGTTTGGAACCCATATACGTAAACAAAGTTTGAAATTTTAGAGTAAAATGTAAACAAAAAGTAAAATCATCCGCTACCAGTTCAATATGTTTTGCTTCTTACAGAATATTTAACGTGAAATGCGTTAAAAAAAAAAACCTTTGAAAAGCTAAATACTAATGAAATTTCTTTTAGAAATTTGAACGATAATCTCATTACCATCTAATTTCGATTCCTACTCACAAATATTTACCCAGTTTTTCTACGCAAAATTATGAATTCAGAAACCATCTGCATATGTGCTACCCTGTGTTCAGATTTAAAAATTCAAAATGGTTCATAGGCATACCATTTTAATGAGCTCTTAAGGCGCCAAAATACCGAAGACGGGAAAAATACGGGACATTAAAAGAACATTACCAGGACAATTGAAGAAAAAAGAGGACTGTCCCGTATAATACAGGACGGATGGTCACCGTAAGCATACTGCATGTAATTTACCAAAGCGCAGCTTTTTTCAGTCGAGCTTTAATACCTCCTCTACTTAGAAGGGAGACTAACTAAGCCCGGCAGCGGTGCATACGGCGCCGCGCAGGTAGCAAAGGTCAAAAAACTTTCCAACCAATTTCGAAAGCATTTTTATAAATATTTTAACATGCAATGTAACTATTATTCGAAAATAATAACAGCAGACAATTATGGCGCTTTTGGGATCATGGCAGGCACTTTGAAAATGTAAAAAAAAAACATAATTCGAATGTATTTCAACAAATCTGAAATTTTAATATTTTGCTTATTATAAGTATTATAGTATTAGAAGCCTGTATTTATCGGGGCAGCCATTCTTTCCGTTAACAGCATACGTTTGTGCTAGAGTACTAAGGTGCATATATAGAGACTAAATAAAGCTTTCTTCTTTCTACTTTCAATAATATAGTAAGTATTACGGTATTCAGTTGAACTAACCGAGAAATTAACGGTACTGCTAAATTTCGAAATGAGAATTGAATTCGGTTTATGCAACAATTGCTAAAATAGCATTTTGGTCTTATCTTTTTTAAATATGTTCTTTTTAATGAATATACATTTTTGGGATTTTAGTAAACTAGGACTGAGTATTTCATTTCATAAAGTAAAACGATGTTTACATAAATTAAATTTTAGCAATTTATTAATTTTATTAGACCCGCAAAACTCGTTATTCGCGATTATTCGATAAAGTTTGTACCTCAGTTTATTTGCCACTCCTCTTAGACTTTGAACAACAAAACTTTAGCTGTTGCAAAGTACTGGTTTTGAAGATTTTTTTTCAGGCCTACTATGAATTTTGTTTTCTTCAAGTAATTCATTTGCATTTGATCTCGACCGTGACAAATTTTTGTATCTTCGATTTTGAATAGAGAAAACTTGATTCATGGTATCCCATTTTTGTGAATAGAGCAAGAAATATTAAACTTAACTTAAATTTGCCACGCCCATAATTAAAAAAAAAAAAATAAATAAATAAAATGTATTTTAAAGTACATTTCTGTCAGTTTATAATTCCTTGTTATAAGGAAATTCTAATTATAAATTTTAGGCATTTTAGCTTTTGCAGTAAGTTAAATATTTCAGCTTTTGCCTTTTTACAAATTACAGTTATATAATAAGTTGGCGTGACAGTGCCTCTAAATGACCAATTTTTTTTTTGTAAAAAGCTTCACCTATCTTATAACGTATCTTGTGCAAAACTTTATTAATCTATCTTCAAAAGTTTTCGAATTTACAGTTTACAGAATTAAAATCAGCTACATAGATGGGTCAAATCTTACACTGTGCGGCGTAGCGTCCAATATTTTTTTTTAAGGGACTTTGAAATTTGAAAAATATAATTACTACAAAAAAATTATAAAAAAAAATCAGCGCAATGTAAAAAACTACTATGACTATCAAATTAAAGAGAAAATTATATAGAATTATGGCCGATTATATTTTATGATCCATAAGGACGATTAGCTATTGAAAATGTAATTAAAAGGATATTTTCAATACATATTCGTCCTTGTGAACCAAAAAATGTTAATGGTTTTTCTCTTTCATTTGGTACTCATACGGCTTTTCTACATTGGAATGAAAATTTTAAATAATTTTTCGAATTAATCATCTCTTTAAAACTACAAAGTCCTTAAAAAAAAAAAATCCTAACGTCAGTGAGAAAAACTAGAAAGTTTTAATATAATTGGGCCACGGTTTCGTGAGTATATTGATTGCTTGATGTGTTTCGAAAGTTTTTTTTGTTTTTTTTTTTTTTGTCGCACGGAGTTATCGATAAACATGGATATGGTATGTTTTTTTACTGTTAGCTTCTACATATATGCATGATAATAGTAAATTAAATTGAATGCGGATCAAACAGATGTACATAAGTGTACATTAGACTGGGTCGCGAAAAAAGTTTGCAATTATTCTCCTAGATTAAAAGATAACTTTGAGAGGATATTAGGGTCATTCAAATTTCCGTCCTTGGTGAGTCCAAATCGAGTTTTCTTCATAACTCTCTTATTTATTAGTCGCCTTATGTAAATGCCTCTTAAGTTTCTCGGTTGCCATGGCGTATGAGTTACGTATCAACGTAGGAACTAAGTTATTTAAACTTGGTATGTTAAGGAGGCATTCTAGGGTAAAGTCATCTGGAAAATATATGCAGTACGTGTGCTCGGGATATAGGTAAAACTATAATAAGCAAAATATTAAAATTTTCAGATTTGTTGAAATACATTTGATTTTTTTTGTTTTTTACATTTTCAAAGTGCCAAACGGCCATAATTGTCTGCCATTATTATTTTCGAATAATAGTAACAACGAATGTTAAAAACCTTAAATTGCCGACTTACTAAAATGCTTTCGAAGTTGGTCTAAATTTTGTACCTCGCGTGGCGCCGCACTAATGGTCTTCTGGCGAGAACTATTTGCTGGCCAAAAGTCGAGAAGTAACCGAATTGATTTGAAACTTGATGTTTGGGAGTTTCCGAGATCGGTGATTTCGAATTTGATGTCAGATATTCGAAATTGAAAAATGAGGGCTCCAAAATGGCGACCAAATTTTATAATTTTTTTCTTTTCACGACAAACTCATATAAATGGGGGAATTTTGAGGTAGCTGATCCAATGTGGCGTTCGCTAATAAAAATTTTCTCTTTTGAATATAAGTATAACGTAACGTACAAGTTTGAACAAAAATGCAAAAATACATTTTTCACCTATGCACACATGTATGTACTTGCACATCATTCTTGCTCTTTCCTTTAAGAAGGTATTTTATTCTTCGGGGAGCACACATTTAATAATATTTTGCAGCAAAAGTTATCATTCGAAAGCCAATCTGAAAAATGAATGGTCCATCTGGAATCATCGACCCTAATATGCCTCATAATTAGGGCATTTCGTTCTTGTGTTTTCCTGAAAAAGTTTTTTTGTAGCTCTTTGATATCTGCTGCTGAAATATTTCACGAAAACGATTATATTATAAGTTTAATCAATCTATTTTATCACGTCCACGTATATTCCTATGTGCGTCCGGAAATCAAAAGTAATTTTTTTTTCAGGTTTCTTTACGAAATTGGAAATTTAACTAACATGGACCTTGGAGTGCAATGGGGTATAGTCGTTGCGCTGGGTATGCACTTACAGTTGCATGGCTATACTCAATCTAGTGATGTGCCGAGTCGAGTCGACTCGAGTTCTGACTCGAGTATTTTAGAAGTACTCACGTACTCGAGTAAGCAAATTATAGTATTCGCATACACAGACTCGAGTACGGGTCTCGAGTACTTATAATTATCAAACACCGAATCAGGTATTTTTGATATATAAATGGCGGTTTAGCGTTAACAAAAATATATATGTATATATATTTACCAAATACACCACACAACTAAATTAATTTTAATATCGTTATAGGTATTAATTGCCAAAGATGAAAGGAATTTTAAATTATAAATTTTATTGTTTATGAATCTAGATCTCATGGAATATTGTCATTATAATTGAAGTACTAGTTGAACTTTTAAGGTACTGAAGATTTAT
>NW_016157122.1:721748-722071 GCF_001687245.7 Rhagoletis zephyria | reverse complement strand
ATAGTCATTGCGCTGGGTATGCAGTTACAGTTGCATGGCTATACTCAATCCCGACTCTTGCGTCCTCGTTCGCGCACTCTGGGCAACGTGAGCAACCCATGTGCGAGATGCGGTAACCAATCCGAGTGGAGCCTTGGTCCACGGCAGAAAGAGAGGGAGCATCGGTCTGGCCACTCCGACTTATTCGGTTTAAGGGCTCACTGAAGTCTGCAGCGTCTGTTCACCAGTAGGTATCTTGTTGCAGCCAAGATACGCACCCGCCTCTGTGCAGCAAAAAATGTGCGCCCAAATATGCAAGGAAAGCTTAACGTCGAAAGGCTGCA